>NW_004955429.1:515338-518042 GCF_000276665.1 Chinchilla lanigera | reverse complement strand
GAGAGATAGCATGTACTGTAGGTCTTTTAAGTAATAAACATGCATCATCCTCAAATGAAAAATTGCTTCTATTTCTTCTTTACTCATTTTCTGAAAGAAAGGGGCCAGACCAGGTTGGCAAATTTTTTTTTAATTATTAGTTTATGTTTGTAATAGAAAATAATTACATTCTTCCTGGAAATTGCTACATATACATATTGCATCTTAGTTATTTTCACTCTCCCTCTAACCTCTCCCCTTGACTTTTCCTTCTTCCTCGCAGGCCGAGTCTACCTTCCTGTTTCCTACCTTCTCCCTTTTATATTGCTTTTTGAATTGTTTAAGACTTAGGTGTCTCATATTAGAGAAAACATACAGTGTTTAACTCTCTGTGTTTGATTTATTTCACCTAATATTATGCTCTCAAGATCCATTTTCCAAGATAAACTTAAATTTATCCTTCTTCATGATCAAATAATGTTCCATTGTGTTTGTACACCACACTTTCTTCATCCATTGATTTGTTGATGAGAATACAAGTCACTTTCAAGATTTAGCTATTGTGAGTTGTGCTGTTATTTACATGGGGGTGCATGTGCTGCTATTTACATGGGGGTGCATGTGAGAATTGTCTATTCATTCCAGTTTCTCATATTCTGATTGATCTTTTATTTTGGGGTACAGTTTTTTTGAGTTTTTGATACATTCTACATATTAGTCCTCTGTCTGAGGAATAGTTGGCAATTTTTTTCCTGTTCTGTAGGCTGTCCATTCACTTTGTTGGCTATTTTTTTTAGTGCAGTAGCTTTTAAATTTGGTATAATCCCATTTGTCCATTCTTGGTATTAATTCTTAATTAATACTTAATTGGGGTTCTGTTCAGGCAATTATATGCCTATGTATTCAAGAAATTTACCATTTTTTTCTTCTTGCAGACTTAATGTTTCTGTTTTTATATGTAGTCTCTGATTCTTTTTGATTTGATTTTAGTACAGAGTGAGAGATAGGTATCTAGATTCATTCTTCTGCATATAGATAACTAGTTTTCCCTGCACTGTTTAAGAGGCTATTCTTTCAATAATGTGTGTTTATTGGCCCCTTTGTCAAAAATCAAATGGCTGAAGATGCTTGAGGTTGTTTCCGCATCTTCCGTTCTGTTGGTCAGTGTGTCCTTTTTAGGTCAGTATCACACTTTTTTTATCACTAGGTTTCTAGTAGAATTTAGTCTGGGATTGTGATTCTTCCTGCTGTGCTTTTGTTGCTCAAGATTGCTTTGGCTATTCTAGGTTTCTTCTGGTTTCATATGAATTTCAGATTTTTCTCCAGTTTCTGAAAGATGTCAATGGTATTTTGATTGAGATTTTATTAAAAGTCCATATCATGTTTGGTAATATGGTCAGTTTGACATTTTCCTGCCTATCCAAAAACAGGATATGATCTTTATTTTATTTGTCCCCTGCCTCTCTCTCCCTTCACCCCCCCACCTCTCTCAGCCCCTGTTACATTTACAAAAACAGCTCTCCCCCATTTCATATTATTTGTCTTTTACTTGGCTCTTTATTCATATTTGGGGTTTCGCATATAAGAGAAACCATGTGATATTTAAGCTTGTGTGTCTGATTTATTTCAATTAAGAGTATGGTCACAATGTGCATCCATTTTCCTACATAGGACGCATTTAACCTTTATGGAAGTGCAGTACTTCATTATGTATAAATACCCCATTTTATTTACCAGTTCATATGTTAATGGACTTCTAGGGCACCTCCAAGATTCAGTGATGGAACTTGAAGAGATCTAGGACCATCTCTCTCCTTTCTGCCTGGAATATTGATCCTCGCTTCTCCAGCGTGTACACTACCTACCCCGAAGTCCTTTATTGCCCATCATAATTTTCAGGAAGAAGTTCATGACATTTCTGTGCTTGTACCCAAGTAACATTTATTATCTTAACATTGCATCACACTGCCTCTATCATTCACCTCACTTCAACTCATATAAGCATTATCTTCTTATATCATGGAGAGAAAAACAAGCTATTTCCTAGGAATATCCAAAAAATTTAAAGCAGTGACTAAAATAGACTCTTCTATAACAATGCTCAAAGCAGCCTTATTTACAAAAGCCAGAATGAGCAAAAATAGCCCAAGGGAACACTAACAGATAAGTGAATAAATACAAGTATAATGTATGTATATTATTGGATGCTATTAATCCTTAAAATATTATTAATCCTAAAAAAAAGAAATCCAGCTATAGTAACTAACATGTATGAACCTTGGAGACATTTTTAAAAGTGACTTTAGTGACACCCAAAACACCACATTGCGTGATTCTGCTCACCCAGCTTTATGAGGTTCTCAGTACCCTCAAATTCATAGACACAAAGTAGCAGTTGGCGTGCCAGTCTACCGAGAGAAAAGAGAAGCTAGATCAGGATATGCGTGAAGCACTAAACATATCTTAACTCTCCTTTAGCTTCACTGTGGAAATTGAGCTGTGTTCTTGGACATGGAAGGAAAATATTATCATGGTCCTGACAAAAGGTGGAAAATCAACACTTTCCCTCTCCCTCCCTTTTCCCGCTCCTTCTCCTTCCTCCTTCTCCTCCTTCTCCTCCTTCTTCTTCACCACTTCCCCTTCTCATTCCTAGCCACATTCCCATTCTCATGCTCAGTCTTCTTTGTCCATTTTATACTTGAAGCGGCATCTCACATGACGATCT
>NW_004955429.1:502487-514670 GCF_000276665.1 Chinchilla lanigera | reverse complement strand
TGACTATAATTTCTCATGGTGTAAGAACTGACAGGTCTTTTCATGTTTTGTTAAATGGACACTAATATCATTCATGAGAGTTCTATTCTCATATCCACACCACTTAAGAGTATTCTACTTCTTAAGGTTACCACTTAAGGCTGACGTTTCAACTGATGAATATGGAGGAGATACAAATACTCAGATTATTGCATTGCAATGCAGACCCTCAAATTCAAGTCTTTCCTAAATACTATTTATATTCATTCTTTTCTCATAGTATCACATCCTTGGATATACCTCCCTGTATCGCTACAAGTGGAGGTATTATACTACTTTTAACGGGGTCTGGAATGAAGATTTGTGTAACAGGTCCACCTGGAAAAGTAATTCTGACACAGTGGGTCTCTGTACTACAGAGAATTTATGTACCTTGAGGACAGTGATCATGGAATCGTACAGAAAATGAGACACATAGAAAGTTAACAATATAATCAGAAGGAATTAATTTTGTTTTTGGAATATTTTTTGAAAAATAGTATATAGCTGTTTTTACTGGTCAAAGATCTTTAAGAATGACAAATGTTTCAGTCCTGGCTACACTCACCAACACCTAAATACTCAGATGTTTTCATTCCTATGGCATCTTTTGGTCAATAATTAGACTTCCTCAAGTTACTCCCTACAACTGAGACATGCAAGTAAGGTGTTCAAAATACAGTATTTTCTGAAGTAATTCATCCCCTAAAACTAGAAAGGGTCATAAACATCAGCATACCCTATGGCAATTTTTTGTGTTGTTTTCTTTCTTCATTCAATTGCTTGTTGAATTTAGATTTTTGAATATGATTCACAGGCTGAGAAATCATAGGTCGGTATCACCAACAAAGAACATTCCCTAAACTTCTGGAACAGAATATCAAATTATATGCTCATTATCTCCATGTGACTTGACATCTAAAGCACATCTATTGCCCAAGTACATTTCTTTTTGGATTCTATACATTTTGCTGAAAAGTTCCTTATTCCCTTGAATATGATTTCATTCGGGTATCTCACCCTTGATTCTCATGAATAAATGTTAGTGGTGGAGGCTCTTGTCTCACAGAATTGGGACTAAGACTTTAGATGGTCCCTCTGATTTTCACTGTTATTTCCATCTTGACATTTTTTATGTCAAATGTTCTGTTCCATGAATATCATGCCTATGAGTATCAGCCCACCCCAGAGAGGACAGAGGTATTTTCTGCCTTGAGAGCTCGAAAGTGGAAGATGGAAGAGCAACAGATGAAAAAGGTTTAGCATAATTGGCTGTAAAATCAAGGTGCATGGTGGCCAAATTATACCTGTGCTCTTAAGAAAGACTCTACACCCACTAAAGATTCCTTTCTTATACTCCAGGGTAGGGACATTTTTATTTCAGCATGTGTTGGAAGATTTTCCAACATAGTACAAATATTTTGGCCATTAGAAGAGCAGCGGATGAAGAAACAGGACAAAAAGTACTGAAAGTTAGCACAACTTATTTGATTACACATTGGAAGATGGCTTAGAAGAAGTTTAGGTTTGTTATCTCCAAAAATTTTTGTTTGTTCTCTCAGTCATGGGCAAATCTTGATCTCACAGATAACTGCTAAATGTAGACAAAACAATTGAAATGACATTGAGTCAACTATTTACTCACAACACAGAAAATGCCAGCTTTCATGCCATATATGTGCAGCATTCTACAAAAAGAAGTTCCATTGAATGTGTTTCTGATTTTATTTACCACAGAAACTGTGTCATTCAAAAAAATAAGTAAGGATTTTACAAACATAGCTTCTTCGGCTTTGTTCAGTAAACAGTTAAAGTAACAACCACCATCGCATCTGAAAATATGAAAAAAGGCAATGACTGGTAATTTTAAGGAGTAATAAAAAAGGGGTGAGTGTAGTATTTTTCTTGCTAACACAGGGGGATTATAGTGAATAGCAGCAATAGATCCATGATATGAACACTGTGAATAATTACTGTATATCAAGGAGGACACTCAATGAGTTGTTACAATCACTATGAATATAAGAACTGAGTTTAATTGTTCACTTATTTTATAATTAAGGGAACTGAAACAGGCTACTGGTTTGTCCATGGTCACTTGAAAATAAAGAACCATTTTAATTGCCTGTTTTGTTTCCTACATGGCCTTTGTTAAAATAAACCTGCATATATCTTCCTTCTCTGCCTACTCTTCTTCCCTCTGTCTGGCAATAGGGTGCAACTAGATAAAGGAATTGTCAGTAGGAACTTGGGAGAAGCAAAAATTTTAATTGGCCCACGTTTACTAGTTATTATCTCACAACTGTGACACAGTACCCATCACCTTGACATAAAGGACGAAAGGCTTGTTGTGTCTCATAATCTGCAGAGGTTTTGATCCATAATGGGGTGGCACAAAGGCAGAGCACCATGGCAGAGCATGACAGAGGAGGCTCACTTATGGTATGGCAGGCAGGAGGCACTGGGGAGAGATCATGGGACAAAGAAAGGAGATGGACCCTTCCAGGCCACACTCCCAGGGACCCACCTCCTCCAACTAGGTTTCATCTCCCAACATCACATGTAGCTAGAAGCTGATCAGTGGACTGCTAAGTATCACAATCTACAATCCATCATCTCCCCAAAGACCCAGCTATTAAAGTGGGAGCTAGAGAAAAGCATATTTTTCTAGTCTTTCAGCACTAGCGGTTCCCCTCAAATCCTGCTCTCTCATAACTGTTGCTCATTCCTCTGTTACAGATAAAGTTAACAATTATGGTCCCATAGACAGTTCTGTGATGTCCTGGTTTCTCAGGAATCTGCTTTTCTGCAAGGCTGACTTCTGCTCTGATGCTGATAAGGTTGACATCTGTGTTCCTATAAACGAGGTCCTGTGACATCCTGAAATTTGTCTTCTTGCAAGGCTGTGTTGTTCAACTATCTCAGTGTAACAAAACTGCCTTTGTTTTACTTCTGTAAAATTGCTCACCCACAAGTTGTGTGCCACTAGACAGACAAGCCCCCTGAGCAGCATGTATAAAACTGGAGCCCTTCCTTTGTTCATCCCCAAAAATGTTAAAGTTTTTTTTTTATTTTCTGTAGTAATACTCAGAATGCAATAATATGCATTCAAAGTTTACCAAAGAAAAAGTCATAGATTTAGTTGAGGGTTGTTGAATTCCTCAAACAGAGAAAAGTAGGTTCATAGTTTATAATCAGTGTCCATTATGTGTTCTAAGATACTTTCAAAGAAAAAACACTAACTACTCTGTCTTAAAAAAGATTCTTATATCTGGTAATCTGAGCAACTTCTTTGAAGATAATAATATGTGATGTAATTACCACCGTTAATCCCTATCATTTGGTTTGAAACCCCACATCATTTTTAATGTTCTTCCATTGTTTTGTTTGTATTTTTCTATTGTTCTTTTTTTGGTACTATTTTCTTTACAATATTAAGAAAAAAGAAAAGAAAAGTGCAGGAACCTTTTGGAGCATGGCCAAAACTTCTGTGGAGAACCTAGAAGGCTCAGTATTCCAAAAATGTGGAACTTCTGCTAGGAGAACCAGAGGCCTGCAGACAGTCCTAAAAAGTGACTGCATACTTCAGTCCACAAGGCCAGAGCTGAGGTGTCCACAGATACCAGACATGGAATCACGCCTTAAAGTTTTTCCTGCTAGATTTTGATCTTGTTTTTCTCTGATTCTTGTCTATGATTTTGTTTCTCTCTTTTGGAATAAGAATATTTACTTTGTGCTGTTTTATCTTGGGAACATGTGACTTTTTTTAAACAGTTCTCATCTAAGAATGAACAAACAGTACTTTGATTCTCAATGGAGACTTTGGACTTGGACTTTTGAACAATGTTGAAATTATTGAGATACTGAGGAAGGCATTCTGCATTTTGATTAGTACACACGGTACTTACATCATTTTAGGCAGAATTATGACATTGTGTTTATTTGGAAATTAACTAGAGTTTAAGACATGAGTAGGTGTCAAGTGGATGAGGATAGACTGGTGTCAGTTAATCTTCATTTTCAGCTTTACTGTATGAAGAGACTGCTGGAGAGGTGATTGTGCTATGGAGCTTCTTCTATTCTCGTCAGTGGATTAACGTGCCAATGCTCAGAAACGAAGGTGCTTTTAAAAGGTTGGCTTGGCCCAACTGGAGAAAGTGATCTCTGGAGCAGGTCACCGGAAAGTGAATCTCGTGGGCATTCTTCCGCTGTGTTCTGCTTGCTAGCTCTCAGGAAGTGAGCAGCTTTGCTCTACTGTACCCTCCTGCCATGATGTTCCATATTGGAGCTAGCCAACCATGTAGAGAAAAGTCTAAAATAATGAAGGCAATAAAACTTTTTTCTTGTAGTTTAGTTGAACTGCTCACACTTCCTCTTTAACTTACAAGTGTTAGATATTTTATTCTAGCAATGGGACAGCTAACCAAAACAAAATGCTTCATTTTAGAGATCTGATGATTTACTGAGTTAATTGCATTTATTGCCTAATTCTCATTTGCTTATCTAGTCATCTGGGACAATGTATTATTTTCTGTATTCTTGAGATAGCATTTATCTTACTTCCATTTCTGGGTATGAGGTACTTTTAAGTACCTCATGTAACACTTGTTTAGTCGTTTTGAATTCCTGTTGATTATTTATACTTAAAGTAGTTCACCATCAACTATGAAGTATGAACTTGCTGAAAACAGTAATATATTGATTGGCAATTATTTTTTTTCATTTTTTGAAGTGCATTGTTCCTTGCTCTTACACATAGCATTTCCTCCAGTGATTATTTGCAAAAATTGCAACTTTTCAATAGTACTGGAGAAATTGGCTACTGCATAAAAGCCTCTGCCTGCCCAGGGCGGGTTAATGGGGGATTTCAACTATAATAAACTTACAAGTAGTTAACATGAGAGTAACTACCTGAAGTACATGTTAGGTGTGAGGAAAAATTCTTAGAACTAAAAGAGTGTTAAAAAATTGTATATGTGCACTGCCTGCATGATGAGTGGAAGATGATGTTAACATATCTTTGGTAGAGTTTTAACAGAGAAAAGGAAGGGAGTGCATGAAGAAGTGGGTACCAAAGCAAAGTCAGTGTAACATCAGCGTTAAATAAACACGTCTTTGTAGGTATAATTTCCACTTGATATTTGAAAGTCTTGTATTTTAATATCTGGGGCCTGATGATATAATTATTCCTGCCAGAAAGTGTGGGAATCTAAGGCTTATATACCTGAAATTAATCACTCAACTAGATTTGTAGGTAAATCATGACCCTGTAGACCACATCCTATCCTCACACCTGGAACATGTGCATATGTTGCTTTGCATGGAAAAAGACTTTTCATATGGGATTAAATTAAAGATCATGATTTAAATTTTTTCTGGATTATCTGGGTAGACTCAGTGCAATTCCATCCTCCTTATTTGTTTGCATAGAAGTATAGGTCAGAAACTCAAAGATGTTATGTGAATGTCTTTAAAAGTTGAGGAAGGGGGCTGGGGATGTAGCTCAGTGGCACAAGTGGCTGCCTGGCAAGTGCAAGGTCCTGAGTTTGATTCCCAGTACCAAAAATACCGCTTTCTTTCTAGCTGGGCATGGAGGAACACATCTGTAATCCCAGCACTGGGAGGCTGAGACAGGAGGATTGTTGTGAGCTTGAGACCCTACTGGGCTACAAAGTGAGCTCAAGGCCAGCCTCAACTGCATAGTGAAACCCTTTCTCAAAAAGACCAAAAAAAAAAAAAAGAAGATTGAGGAAAGGGCTGTGGATTTATAAAAGGCAGCATGGCATGGTTTACAGTGTTTTAATCTTGAAAAATATTTCATTCCATTCTGATCATGAGGGCAAAGCTTTTCCCCTTGTGAGTAAATACTTTTCTCAGGTTACAAAGGGGGTAAATATTACTTCTAGAAGACCCAACATCATATAGGAGATTTAGTAACAATTCAGCTGTCCCCTTTCAAAAATAATTGCTGTAATCTTTTTATACTTGCTATTGTCTCATCCACATTATATGACATTATTCAATATATTTCCTTTACTTTTAAATTACTATTTTAAAAGTATTTAGTGTAACCTTTAATAATTCCCCATCCATTTCACCTTCAGTTGCTTGCAATATCTCATGGCATCACAGCATCATAATTTAATCAACTGTTCCAATATTTGTAAGAGTTTAAAAACTGTTTAGGCTTTTCTTTTAGATAAGGTTGAATGTGATTATAAATTATATGAAACATTTGGCTACCTTTTGTCTTACATACTGAGAGTTATTTAGAAGTTATAAAATAGGTTAATGCTATAATAACTTCTGAGCCTCTGTTTGCAATTTGAAAAGTGATTTCCAGTAGCCTTTTTCATCCATCCTCAGCTAAGCGGCACCCTGCACGGCCTTTCTTTCTGGATGCTTGTCAGTACTGCACACTTACCGGGAATGAATACCGCCGTTATAGTGCAGAGAAGGAAGATAAAGAAAATATTTTCTCATATAAAAGTTAAAAAATTTTTTCTTTATTTCAAGTTTTGATTTTTGGAGCATCAAAACTGAAGAAATACTTCAGTGACTGAATTCTCTGTGTGTGCATGAGGGTGGTATGTGATACAACAATGTGTGGTCAAGAGGGGCACTAGTCATGACCAAAAAAATTACAACATCAAAGCAAAACACTGTGTATCCAAAGTTTTCCAATACTGGCTGACAAGTTTTCAATAGCATAGCAATTCACAATAATATGTGAGAGATTATGATAACTTATTAAGAACTCTCTTTCATAGAAAATAGATGAACAAGCTCTATTTTCTTCTCACTTGGGGAATACTATGTAAATCTCACCCCTCCCATATGTCCCTGGGTGACCACTAAATATGCAGAGTCATTGTGTAACCATTAGCTGTGCAGTGCCATTAGTTATCTATAGAAGAAGCCATGTCACTGTTTTAATATAAATCAAGCAGTGTGTTGGCTAAACATTAGATAGACAGTTAGAGATATGGATTCTCATTATAAATGGCCATGGGAAAGAAAGAATAACCAGATTGTGCTTTATCAGAGTAGTGACAGCCTGTGAATTTCAAACATCAGTGTGTGAAATTAAACAATGGCCCCTTCATTTCTGGACTAGGATATGGCACCTATATGCCTCAAGAAATAATGGCAGTGATATTGGGGTAGAAAGTTCAAATGTAAAGACCCTAGGAGGAGAGAGGTGACCAGTTGTCAAGTTGCTCAGTGCCAGTATGTTTCTGGAAGATGTACCAGGTTCTCTGTTTGTGGGAGGTAGAGTCATTCAGAGCTACAGAGAAGAATGTTAGGTTTTGTCCTTCATTGGAGGTCGAGTAGGTCAATATCACCTATTGACCTAGGTACTGTTTTTCCCTTTATCCCGGTCTATTGCCCACAATGATAAGAAAAATGAATATATGCAGTCAAGAACAATGCCTCTCAGCTGCTTTATTTGGTCTTTGCCTGCAGTGGGGGTATTTTCTCTGTTTATTTATATATTTCAGAAAATTTTTTCTTTCCAAGAAGAGGAGAAGAAATGAGTGTAGTAAAACTTAATGGATATGAGAAGCACAAAGTAAATAATTGGGAGTTTGGATGTTTTACTGTTGTGTAAAGTCAGCATCTAAATACTGGACTTGGGCTAAGTAGACTCTCCCATGTACTATGCTTCACTGTGCAAGATCAACTTGAAAACAAAATATCCTATAGTGATCTGCATCAAGACAAAATAAGGGCGTGGGTAAAATATAAGTCCTTGACAAAGTATATTGAGTTAAAAATACAATGACACACAAAGTGGCCTGAAGTGGGTTTGGGTTACCTTATCATCTTATTGTAAGTAAACTTTCAAATCAGTGTAAAATTTGGTATATAAGACAAAAATTTTAAATTTCACCTTAGTCTTAGCTTTCCAAAAGGAAGGACAGTATGTTTTAAGATACATTTCAATAATTTCTTGCTTGACAAGGGTAATTTACTATTCATAACTATATGTCTTTGAGTATACCTGTTTCTCAAGCCAATTTTTATTTCTTACATACAGTAAGACTGGCTATCCATCATAATAGCAGTCTCGCTTTATGGGAGAATTAATAAGAGAGTTAATGTAAGACATCACAATTTGCTCCAGCCCCAGTTAACAGTTTGGGCCCTATTTGACATTTGGAAACTTTGATTTCACACCATTGGAAGCCTGTAAAACTGGTAGTTCTCCCTGAAATGCCTGTACAAAGATTGGTATTTATGTCTCTAGTTTTCCTTTGGGATAGCGGATTCTGCTGTGCCTTAGCAGGAGAGGGGTCCTATTTAAGCAGCCCTTGTAAAAGTCTTAGGAAATGATTTCCAAGGTTTCCTTGTAAACATTTTCATCTATGGGCAAAATTCACTGTAGGGAGAGCTATAATGTGCTACTTGAGTCTTCCCTGAAAAGATACTCAGAAATGTACACACCATTTCTTCTATACTTTGTATCATACATCCTTATTATGGGTTGTGTTGTATGTCTCCCCAAAGCTTTATGTGGTCATTTAGGGTGGGCTTTTTGGAAGTGGCTGAATATAGAGTTTGTGATTGATTCATGTTCCAATGCTGGGATTGTGGGTGTGAGTGCTACACTCACCCTAGGTAACAGGCATACAATGTAAGGGGCAGAAAGAGTCTTGCTTGTTGCTTTTGCTGCCCCATACTGCCATGAATGGTTGCCCCTCTGCCATGTGCCATCCTGCCTTGGAGCCACCCAATTATAGATGGAAACCTTTACAAACTGTGAGCTAAGTGAATCTTTCCTCCTCTAACTTTGGGTGTTGGATATTTTATTTCAGCAACAAAAGAAAAGTAACTAAGACAACCCTTTTCCTTTGTATTTGACTTTATGATATCACTACATAAATTGTAACAAGGCTACCTATATGCTGAGCTCTGTGAGCAGCAAATTACCAAATAAGAGGTGTTCCTGGGGTCCTCTGATGCCACTGATTAACTAGTAATCCTGGAGTCTGAGAAGATGCCAAAATTTGGGAAAGTATCTTGTGTTCATTACTCATAATGAGTTTGTGTTTATTACTCATAATTCAGAATTAATCTGAGACATAGATAAAAGATGGTTCTTGGAAAATCATTGTTTCTATTTTGACCAAAACATTTTCTCTGGATATTTCCTTGGGTCATACAGAAGAGAAATGTGGGAATTTAAAGTTCAGAGAACCAGTGCCTTGTTACATAAGTAAGTGGTCAGATAATGAATACAATGTTCCTTGCAGTCTAATAGACTGTTCAGATTGCTTGCTATGAGCTAGTACTCATACATGTATCTCCAAATGTTACAACTGTCTCCTTCTCTAGGTCCTTAAGAATAAGGCAATGGAGGCCACCAAATTGGCTGCATATATTGGATTCTACCATATTGACACTGCACATGCCACCAAGGTAAGAAGGATGTGGGACTGGGCCATTCAGAACAAGACTACAGATGGCCTGGTGAGGAGAGAAGATGCATTTCTCACTTCAGAAATATTTTGTATATAATGTGAATGCTGCAGATTAATGAAATATTGTGAGAGGAACAAAATAATATATTTTTGCTTTAGAACTTGGTAGAAATTTACTTAGCAATATAACTTTTATTCACTTCTAATTCACAAGATCTAGTATAAAAAACAGAAAGGTTAGGTGTTTGTAATCACTGCCTTCAAATATACAATTTTAATGTCCTTTTACTTTGAGCACTAATTCACAGTAATGTGATTAGCATGTCCTGTGGAATAAGGCAGAAGTGTGGCCAAATTATGTTTTTCTTGTATCTCTGGTGATATTTTAAATTTCTTATCATTCTGATATCATTGATTTCTTTCATAAATATCAAAAAATAGTATAAAAGAGGTGTTTGAGCATTAACAAGATATACTTTATCTTGATTTCAGTCCAGCACATTTCAAATGTTCAAGATGTGTTTCTGTTCAATTATGTAAACAATAGGGTAATTCTTCTCCAGTGATGAATGCAGAAGATAATTAGAATGAAAATAGCTTTGGAAACTCTATAAGAAACAATTCAGGGAATGGGCAATACTGGTATTTGATCAAATTTTGTGTCTTGAGTAATTTCCTTGCATTGCTCAACAGATTGTCTAACAAAGCAAAATTTAATTGAGTTGATATGGATTACCCAGATCTAAGGAAAGATTTAAGGGAATATTTTCCTCTGTTATCCTCAAATTAGTGGAAAAATATCTCAGTAGTATGTTGTTTGCTTTGTTTGCATATATGAGAGAAAATAGGTAATTCTTGTCTGTAGGTGTCTTATTTCATATAATATGATGTCCTCTTGTTTCATATATAATCCTTCAAATGGTAAAATTTCACTCTTCTTGTGATTGTACATAGTGCATGGATTAAATCCTACTTTTTACTTCTTTATCATTTGAGTGTAACCTAGGTTGGTTCCATATCCTGACCATTCTGAATAGTGTCACAATAAAAATGAGTATGTAAGCATCTCACTTGTATAATATACTCAGGAGAGGGACAGATAAATCATCTGGTAGTTCTAAGTTCAGTTTTCTAACAATTACCAAAATTGTTTCCATAATGGTTGTACTAATCTACATACCCAACAAAAGTATAACTGGGTTTCTTTTTTGCACATCTTCACCAGTATTTGTTAATATTTTTTATAATAACGGTTTTTTATTTTAAAAAATAAAAGTAGGAAAACATATTAACAGACAGACATCCATTTACAAAATAGCATAAGAACAATACAAATGAAACAGAATTATAGACAAAGTTGTAGGAAATTAACCATGGTTGTTGTATTACTTCTTGATATCTTCAAAGTGGTTTCTCAGTGTAATAACTATTCTAATTAGGGGGAAATAAAAATCTCATTGTACCTCAGAAGCACATTTTCTTGATGAAGAAAAATACTGATCACTTTTATGTATATTTAATCTTTTATTTTGTTACTGCATGTTTTCGGTACAAAATGATTCAATTCAACATGGGGAGTTGGTTCATGAAAGTGACACATCTTAATTCTTTTACTTCCCCTTCCCCTGTCTTTTCTCTCTTTCTAACCTCCCTGTGTCTCCTGGTGCTCTTCTCGTCTGACATTGTATTTGTTCCTTTGAAAATGTCTATATAGATTATTTACCTATTTTTTAATGGGATGATTTTTTAAAGTCATCTGGGATTTTAATATCTTCTGGATACTAACCATCTATCAAAGAAATAGCAAAGATTTTCTGCTATTCTCTTGTTTTTCTCTTTAATCTGTTGCTTATTTCATCTGCTTTGCTAAAAGGTTTTTAAAATTCTCTATCAAGGGGACTGGGGATTTAGCTCAGCAGCACAGCGCCTGCCTGGCAAGTGCAAGGTCATGAGTTTGATTCTCGGTACCGGAAAATAAACAAATAAATAAATAAATAAAATTCTCTCTCAATCAACTTTATTTGCAAAGGGAATTTCCCTAAAAGAAAAAAAAAATAGAGACAGTCCATATTAAACTGTGTGATGGTGTTGGTTTTCAAAACACCTTTTACAGCTAAATAAGGGGGACATGTGAAATATTTGCTTGGTGAATCTTAATTGTGACATTTCTTCTTGCTGAGCATTTCTCCAGGCACTGGCTGCATTTTTATCAATGATCTCTGAGTATTTCCTTTGGTTATACCTTGTGAACTCAGAATCAGCCAGAAATT
Source organism: Chinchilla lanigera (assembly GCF_000276665.1). Lineage (NCBI taxonomy): Eukaryota > Metazoa > Chordata > Mammalia > Rodentia > Chinchillidae > Chinchilla > Chinchilla lanigera. Next base: position 502,957 of record NW_004955429.1, on the reverse strand, counting down.
CTTCCACGATAGTTCTTTTCTCTTGCTTCTTGGGAATTTGTGGATGGTAGAAAACAGGTAGGTTGTCAACAGTAGTGCCCATCTAGTAGAATGTAGAGAAATTGTCTGAGTTACTTTTCTTTTGAGTTTAGACTTGCTGTCATCCTGAGTACTTCGAGATCATTTTTTAATTCCTCTGTCAATTCTGAAGTTTTCATATCAAATCATAACCTATGTTTTTTTGTCACTGCTTCCTGAGATTTTTCTATATTTGGTGCTTCATTTCACTATGTGGGAGGGGCACAGTAGCGGTTTTTTTGTTTGTTTGTTTGTTTGTTTGTTTTTCTCAAAATTGAGTATACTGACAGCTTTGGGAGAAGACACATTTCCTTTTATCCTTGACCTTGACCTCTAACTCTGTTAGAGTTTGCTTTTTAGACTGAAGTTTTTCTGCACTGAAATTAGTATTCACACCACCCAACTGCCTGATA
>NW_004955429.1:500628-502095 GCF_000276665.1 Chinchilla lanigera | reverse complement strand
GATCTACACTCCTTTCACTTTTACTGTCTTTACTGACAACTTTCCTTTTGGACTCCGCATCATCATTTCTGTCAGGACTACTGAACTTGGTCATTTTACTTGTTTTTATGGTACTTTTCTCTCTTCATGTGTTCAGTTCTACAATTGCAAGTGTTTGACCTCATGATTTCCTTACAGCCTCACAGCTCAACTTGAGGGCTCTGATGTCGTCTTTTTTGGATTGGGGTTGAGAAACTACCTGCTGAAGGATAGTATCCTGGTGTTTAGAAAGTCATTTCAAGTGAGAACCTTTTGTCATTTTCCCTCATCTATTATTCTGCTGTCCTCTTCATCTAAACTCTTACAATTCTGCTTTATTTCTTTGTGAGATCCAACATTGGTTTGCTTTTCTTATCTTCTAGTAAAATGTATCTACTAGAGTCTTCTTCTGAATTTCAGTGGAAGTTATCAAATTCATTATATATACATAATTATTATAGAAATTTGGTTTATTTATCTCAGAAAATGATCTTGCCTATAACTGACAGATCTGTCTGATATCTGAATCCTCTGTATTCATAGAAATACGATTGGTTTGCTTCTCATTTCCTGGTGCAGTCTTACTATCTTTATTCTTAGTTTGTCCCTGCAATTTCTCCAATTTGTTTGTGCTCTTGTGTGTAATTCCAGAGAATGAATGCTCAGCATAATGATTCAGCATCAGATGCAGCTTTTGGATGTGATTCTTGGGTTGGATGTGTTAACAGATTTAGCATTGTAGTTTTGTCATTTCTGGGGGAGGCACAAATCTATAAATACATGACACAAGAGATTCGACCTCAGAGACAACTTCCTCAGTAACAGACATATTTATTGGAGTTATTTTCAACTTTAGGTATCTGATAGTTTACTGAGTTAGTCAAGTTGGATTCTTTCCTAGTTCTCATTTGCTTATGTACTTCCTTGGGGCAATTTGGTTGCTCCCAAGCTCTTGAGATTGTATTTATCTTGGTTCCACTCTTGGTTGTAGGATACATTTCAGTACCTTGCACAGTGCCTTTTTAGTGACTTTGAATTCCTACAGTTCATGTTATAGTCAAAAGTACTTCTTTAATTCTGAAACATATAGTTGCTGAATACAGCAATATAGGTTGGATATCATGTTCTTTCAGGGTGTAAAATGTATCATTCCTTGTTCTACTGGCCTCCTGAATTTCGATGAAAAAGAGTCTCATTGTTCTGCTAGACTTCACTTTACAAATGACTAAGCACTTTCTTCTTTAAGTCATTAATATTCGTTATTTGCTCTGTGCATTTGACAGCTTAAGGATAATGTGTCATGTGATGTCTCTTTCTGGTCATGACTCCTAGGGCTCTAAATAGCTCCCATATATGGACATAAATATCTTCCCAAATATTTGTGAAATATCCTGCTATTATTTCCCTAGGAGTTTTTTCTATGCTTTTCTATTGCTTTGTCTAACAATA
>NW_004955429.1:496065-499891 GCF_000276665.1 Chinchilla lanigera | reverse complement strand
TTTTTTTTTTTTTTTTTTTTTTTTTTTTTGGTTTTTCTCCGGTACCGGGAACCGAACTCACGACCTTGCGCTTGCCAGGCAGGCGCTTTCCTATTATGCTTTATGTGTATATATTGTCTGTCCATGTGGCAGTCTGTGGAGCTGCTGAAGTGTACTCCTCTGCAGTGTATGTGAGGTGTTCATTAAGAAGTCTTCCCTTAAAAATGAACACTGGGAAATTGGTTGACTTATAATGTTGAATTTAATTCTCAATTGAATTCATGGAGGAATTTTACTGTTGATTCTCTGTCTATGATTAGTGCATTTTTATGCTCCACATATTAGGTTGGAGCCCCATGAGACACATTTTGCTATTTCGTGTAGATATACTAGAGAATACAGGACACATTGTCTCATTTGTCAGTGATTTCTTTTGTTTTGATTTGTGGTCTTTTGTTTTGTTTTGTTTTGCTTTTTTGTCTTTTTGAGATGAGGTTTCACTATGCAGTTCTGGCTGGCTTCAAAGTCATTTTGTAGCCCAGGCTGCCCTTAAACTAGCAGTTATCCTCCTGCTTCAGGCTCTGGAGAGTTGGGATTACAGGGGTGTGCCATTATGCAGAGCTAGTGAGTGATTTGTATTCAGAAAAAATTTGAAAGTGATCCACATTGAGATCCCCAATAGATTCTGTGCCCACATCAGTCATTAAATTTTTTTTGCTAATGCTAAGTGCATGAATATCCAGGAGTGGTACTTTCTTCTTACCCAGTCTTTCAACTGGAAGTTTTTATCTTTCCTGTTACTAAAGTTCAGTTATGTGTCAAGGTTCAAGAGTGACTAGGCAATTTTGTATAAGGTGTAGTTTCTTTCAACTATGGTAGGGGTGTACCTTAATGTCAAAGCACCTATAAAACATGCTAAAGCCACCAAGTTTGATCCCTAGTACTACTCGGAAAAGTAAAAATAAGCAACATTAACAATAAGAACAGATATGTAAACAAAGTTAAAAAAAAAAAAAAGGAATTAAAAACTACCAGGGCTGGGGATATAGCTCAGTAACAAAGTGCCTGCCTGGCAAGCATGAGGTCTGAGTTCTATTCCTGGTACCAAATAAATATAGAAACAATCACCGCTACACAAATTACAATGGAAAAGAAATGAGTGAAATAATGTATGATCAGCTAAAACTTAAAAATTAATAGTAATAAAAGCAGGACTAGCAAAAAAGTAAAAGCATGAGAAACAAATGATAATACATAAAATGAAGGAAGGAGAGTACACCAAAATACATAACAAAAATAAAGAAATACAATTAATTGAAAGTATACAAAAATAATAACAAAGAAAAACTTAACTACATAATGAAAAAAGTTGGTAAAAGTTCCTCCTGGTCAAAACATTTGAATAGGGCAAGCTACTTTTGGCCCCTCTACCATTCCTGCACCCCAGGTGTTGGAGTAGTGAGTCCCAGGTCAGGCCAGTTGTAAGTTCTCTCTCCTTTCACCAAACAAGGAGGTGTTGGGTGCAGGTAGAGCCCAGCCCAGTATTTTCTGCAGGGTATTTAAAGGTATTGTCAAAGGTAGACCTGTTTTCACCGCAGAGCCTTTCTGTGTGCATACCCAGAATTGTGGTGAGTTAGAGATGCCTCTAAGCTTTTCTTACTAAGACTTAGCAGTTTCTGTACCAGCTAATGGAGCCCACACTCTACCCACAGGCCCTCAGTGTATATGTTCAGGGAAAAGATGAAAGTCAGATTATGTTTATGGTGGGTTTCTCCCCTCATTATAATTCCTTTAGAGTCACTGTGGTGCCACCCACTGAAGGCCATGCACCATGGCGCTGACCAATATGGCCCCAAACCAAAATGGTTCCCGCCACTAGAGGCCATGTGCTGAGCCCCATGCTTCTTCCTCTGAGTCAAATTACGACTTCCTACTCCCCTTTTTGTAATATCCTGTTTCATTTTCCCATGCTCCCACCCAACACTGGTCTGCCAAATCAGGTGGTCCACCCCCTAAACCCCACCTCCAGCCTGGCCCCAAATAGCCATTGTTCTTCCAGCCAAGCCTTCAGATGCTCCATGTTCCCCTTTCCTACTGTCGTCTTCTCCATGCCTGCAATAAAGGCATTTTATTCTGTCTTATTTCTTTCTTCACCAGAAAACCTATCAGTTTATTTTAATAATAGTATTTGTACTTAATGGGTAGAGTGTGGTATTTTTATTTCCACAGGTATTGCAGAAAGATTCAAGCAAGCTAATTCACCACCTCCAAAACATGTTTTCATGATGAGAGCAAAAGTGCATATATCTGGGTTCCCCTTGGAATTCCGCAGGCAGCAATGAAGAGATTGACCTAGGTTGCATTGGAAGAACAAGACCAATTTTGGGATTTGTCTTCAAGGTGGGCTTCAGTTGGAAGAGATTTTAGAATTATTGGAGTCATAAGGAGGTATACGTGCACTGTTTATCTGAGGACTCATAAAACAGTTTCATATGTGGTATAACCTATAACCTCTCTTTGCCCCAAATTAGAAAATGCTAACATACTTTTATGATTTTAACTATCAGGTACTTGCATTTATACTGTCATAAAACTCTATCCACATAAGAAAAAGAGAAAGTACGGAAAGGTAGGACTTTGTGATACAAAAGGAGTGGTCATAAGGAGAGACATTTGGGGCAGAGAGAAAACATGAGGGAAACAATCATGGAGTTATAGGCTGCTGAGGTGGATGGAAATATTATAGGCAGTGAGATATGGCCAGGCCGTTGAAGGAGCCAATATGGAAGACAAGATATCTTGCAAATGGAGACTTATTTGCTGTGGGTCAGACCTCAAGACAAAAGACTAAATAAATGCACCCACATTATCTCACTAGGTATGAACATCAGGGATTGATATTCTAAATAGGTAGCAATCATCTTGGAGAGTCACTGACACAACCCCCTACAGGACAAGCTCCTGTTCTGTATTCATGCCCACTTGCTACATGACTCGCTTCCCCATTTGATCCCAATTTAATCAATTTTACCTAAACAGTTCTTTTTGGCTGAGTATAGTTTTGTCCCACCTCATGTCCACCCAATGATTTCCCATTTTTCCCTTACTTTGGACCCACCTCACTTCGTGGTTTTGCTCTATAAAGGTCCTTGGAAAAGATAGACTTGGGCAACCCACTCAGGTCCCTCTTCTGTCTCTCTCACTGATAGAAGATTTCTTTTCCTCAATAAATATAATCTCCTCTTAACCTCCATTGTTTCTAAAATTCATTCTTCAAATTTAGAGAACACGAACTCGTCCCAGATATCGTTCAGTTTGGGAGTTTCTATTTTCCTATATGATTAGGAAAAATATCACTTCTGAGTTTATGGAACTCAGATTCTTGCAGGGAAAGGCTGAAAGGGGCTTAACATGATGTGGTTATTCTTTCAGGGATTCTGGGGGTGTAGGAGAAAGGATGAGCCAACCACAGTTTTGGTTCAGAACTCTCTTAATCACTTTTTTCCCTACTGTACAATTGTACCAGTAACTAGTTTTGAAAATTCTAAACTTTTCATTGTACTGGAGAAACTGGATGGACCACAGGGGCTTCTGGGTGGTTTAAAGGCATTAGAAATTATTCAGTTTCCCTAGTTTGTGTACAATCTGGCAGAAGAAGAAATGATTTTAAAAGTTCTCAGGAAGGAGATCCTATGGGAGAGGGAAAAAGAGATGGACACAGGAGACTTGGAGAAGGGTAGACCTGTAACACCCAGCTGAATAGAACCAGTGTGGGGTTGGGTGTGGGAGGTACATTGGGGGACTGTTGCCAGCTGCATAAGAAGCCGAACTAGTGAAGAAGGAGGCT
>NW_004955429.1:493026-493937 GCF_000276665.1 Chinchilla lanigera | reverse complement strand
TTACATTATTAATAATTACACATTTCCTTGACCTTTAAGACTTTAAAAGTACTTAGGTCTATCTTCTGTTTCAGATATCACACCTTACATTACTTCCATTATCAAACTGGCAAAGCACCACAGTCTAGCAATACTTTCTAAATTCTAATAATCTTAGTTTAAAAACTCTTGTGAAAATATATAGTTAGGATTACTCTATGTTTTGTTTTAATTGGGTAATATTAAACCAAAGTCATATATTACATAAAATATCAGGCTATTTTTGGTGTTTTACATATTGATAGTTCTCTAAATGCTATATAACAGATGGATGTTAAAATTAAGCTGTAATTTCAATTCCCACTGGGAAAATGATTTCCAGAATTATTTATTTTCATTAAGCTGCCAGCTGTGTGACCGTTTTGACTACTCATTTGTCACAGAGGCACTTTTTTCAGGAATGGATATTACGAACACAACATAAAGAAGACTTAGAAAATATTTTGCCTATGAGAAGTTAAAGAGGCCTAGATTTCTAAATTTTTAACTTTTGATTTTGGGGGGATAGATTCATTTGTTTATTTTTCATCCTTTGTGTGTGATTGTGAGTATGGTGTATGATACAGTGAAATGTGATCAAAGAAGGGATTCATTCTAATCAAGGAAAGAAAAACAATAAAACTACATCAAAATAGGCATCTGAGTTTTCGATTCTAAATAATATTTAGCACTCTTTCAATCTCACAGTAATATACAATAATGTAAAAAGTGGAGCAGAAAAAGAATACTCACAAAGAACAATTCATCACTAAACAGTAATTAACAATTGTCTTTCATATGAAATAGTGAACTTTTTCCGTTTCTCCTCTCATTAGTGGAACACTGATCTCAGCCCTCCCACCTGGCATTGGTTAAACATTAAGCATTCAGTA
>NW_004955429.1:490687-491937 GCF_000276665.1 Chinchilla lanigera | reverse complement strand
AATATGGGATTCATAATTTTCCTTTAAATAAGACATAAGGAAATATCCAAGGAGCAGGATGAGGTAGAACTCAATTACTTTCAGTGCCAAGAGGCATGAAGTACAGGAGTGGATCAAGGTTGCACAGAAAGCTGGAGCCCTGGTAAATTTCTGAGTGGCCTTCCATCCAGGGAACTCATGGCTGGTATCAGGACACATGGTAGGGCCTAATCTTTCTGTTATTGTAAATTTATTGAGCAAGGGAAGGATTTTGAAATTCTTAAGTTAAAAGGTATGTGTTTGATTTACCTTTTTATGTTATAATAAATGAATTTTCTTTATTATTGGTATATCTTTGCAATATATAGTAATTAAATTCATCTTGGGCAATTGATAGATTCAGTATATGTATCACCACTTAGTCATTTGTACTTTTGATCCATAACCTAAACTAGTAGACAAGGCAATAATTTTAAATCTCATGGTATTCATAATTGTCCCCCAAAAAGTGTCCAAGTTTGAAAGGTGGACAAGTGTATCAATAATATCTTTCCTGATGAAGATAACTTTTTATTCATAAGTCTGTATTCTCCCAATATACACTTTTGAAAGCCATTCTTATTTCTTGTATACAGCAAGACTGGCTATGTGACATAATAGCCATTCTTACCTCATTCAAGAGATGAGAATGAGTTAAAATGAGACACTCACTATCCATTCAAATCTCTTTTAAGAATCTGGACCCTATCTGGCATGTAGGAACTTTGACTTCTCACCATTCAAAACATGAAAAGCTGATGGCACTCTATAAAATGATGCCAGCAACAGTAGAGTTTATATACCCTCTTTTTCTTTGGTATAAGGATCATGATGTGTCCTAGCATAGATGAAATATACAACCCATTCCTGCAAAAATCTTAGGAAACATTTCCAGAGCTTTCCTTGGAGACAACATTGTTGATACATGGTCAAAGTTCAACGTATAGGGTGATTCATTTTGTTAAGTGTATCTCAATGAGTAGGCTCAGATATGTGCACAGCATTTGTTCTGTATCTTGCCCCATGTATGCTTCTTCCATGTGAATTTGACTTGGTGACCTCACTATATAATTTTTGTGACTATAGCTGCATGCTGAGTCCTGCAAATTGAGTTAGTCCTAGGACCAGTTGCTGAAATTGAAGTGCTCCTTGCATTTTTCAGATACCACTGACTTATTAGCATTGCCAAGTCTGAGAGAGTTCTTGAGGTGCCAAAATCTGGGAAAAGCTCA
>NW_004955429.1:488163-489832 GCF_000276665.1 Chinchilla lanigera | reverse complement strand
TAGTATTCTGATACCATTGTTTTCTCAGTATCACAGAATAGTGTAAACAACTTGTTTGGATATTAAGAAAGATACATCTAAAGTATCTTGATTTGAACTCTGAACATATAAAATGCCCAAGATATGTTTCCCTTCAGTTAGGAAAATGATAGGAGGGAAATTCTTCTCCAGTGAATTAAATGCACAAGATAATGAAAATAACGATAGTTCTGGAATCTCTATGACATAAAATTCAGAGAATGGATAGTATTATTATTTGATGAAATTTTATCCTTTGAAAAATTTCCCTCCATTGTTCAAGAAATAAACTGACTAACAAAAACCAAACATGACTGAGTTTACATGAAAAGGCAAGATCAGAAGAAAGACAAGACTCAACAGAGGGTTATCATCAATTTCCATTCAGTACAAAAATATTTTAATATTAGATGAATTTGGGTAATTGCTTAATCCAGCATCATTTCCATTTTTTAATCTCTACAGCTTTGGTGCACTTTCCATAGACCAGAACTCGTCCAACACGCTTTGAAAACTTCACTGAAAAAACTTGGGTTGGACTATGTTGACCTTTATATCATTCATTTCCCAGTGCCTTTGAAGGTGAGTGACCTGGATCATCAAAACTGTCTAACCGCATCTGTTGGCACTGATATTTTTCCTGTGAATGGCAGAATGAATCTTCTGTAATCAATTTATATAAATACAACTTATATGAGTTATAGAAACTACTCAGTGTAACTTATTCAAATAAATTCCTTCCATTAGAAAAATAAGAACCCCAAGCTATGGAAAGATTTACAGTCTAAAATTCATCTTCAGAAGTGTCTCCCTTTACCCAGCCTTTGATTTCATTCATTGCACTTTGCTTGTGTCTTCTGCCGACCTACTTCATAGGGGCAAATGAAGGCAGTTCAATCATTTTAACAATTTATATTTTCTCTGTATTTTCCATCATCAAAATCAAAATTCATTAGAATCTTCATTGATCATGCTAGGGACACACCTTGCCTTTGTAACCACATGTATTAATGTTGGTAAAGGACAGTGATCATCTTGCTATAGTCAAGATGGTAGTCTACTACTCCTTCGGAGGAGGGCAAGTGACACCTGACTTTACAAGTGAAAGATATGCATTTCCTAAAGGAGAGTATAGGCCAAGACAAAGTAATATAAGCGAATCAGTGGGTCTTTTCCCCAATCTAAAACTTGCAGAAGTGTCACTTATAGTTCATATAATTAACATAAGAGAATAGAGCAACCAAAGCACATGAAGATATCTTCGCCACTCTGTATACAAACCACTCTGTAAACAAAAGTAAGTGAATAGTGTGCTTTACTTGCTTCGTGGACGTTAAGCACTCTATACATGGACATACGTGAAGGCATTTCTGTGGATGAGAAGCGTGTGCTTGATGAAATTGCTGTAATGATGTTTCTGTTTCAGCCAGGTGAAGAGCTTTTTCCAACAGATGAACAGGGGAAATCATTGTATGACACAGGGGATATCTGCACGACATGGGAGGTGAGTATGTGTAGGATCTTCCACAGAGATATTTGTGGCAGAGAGTCAAGTCATTATTCTACCTGGAAGAATAGAATGTGCATCTTTTGTTCTAGAAATTTGCTATGTTTAATAGGAATGATGTAAAGTTCTTAGAGATCTGGCCAA
>NW_004955429.1:486244-487904 GCF_000276665.1 Chinchilla lanigera | reverse complement strand
TGAGACAAGGGCCAATAAGGAAACCGCAGTTTCCCCAGGTGAAACTCTTACTACTGCCACTGCATTGCTTTAAATATTCTTGGCCTCAGCAGGTCTTATCTTGCCCCTTGAGCACCACAGCCTCACTAGCTGTAGGGCTTCAGCTGTGATCAGAAGAAAGTGGGAAATTTCTTCATTGCAACACGGTTCAAAGGGCATGACTGGACTAGATGTATAATTTGTGGTCCCCTCCATGAAGCAATGAATTATTAGAATGTAATAGGGAGAAAAGCAGCAAGGTGGGGGACAGTGGGGCTCAGTGTCTCTTACTTTCTTCTGTAGTGATGTCTCAGAAACCCCAGAGAGGACATAGATTCTTTTTTTGGATATGAATTTTTTTTCTCTTGTTGTTATTCCAGCATTTTCTTATTAATTACCAATTTCAGGTAGCTTTGTTGCTATTTCTTAAAAATGTTCCTTATGATACTCATACAGTTGTGCACATCACCCTTCACAAACCCTTCTTCCCTAGGCCATGGAGAAGTGTAAGGATGCAGGACTGGCCAAGTCCATTGGGGTGTCCAACTTCAACCGCAGGCAGCTGGAGAAGATCCTGAACAAGCCAGGCCTCAAGTACAAGCCTGTCTGCAACCAGGTGAGCACGCTTAGCCTTCTCTTCATCTCTTACTCATTTCCTGGCTTTTGTCCTGCTACTAGCTATCTATTTGTCCTGTCCCCACTCCCAGGTCCTTTTACTTTTGTGGGAAAGAAGATTCTGTTAGCAGGGTCTCTATCACAGAGAGTGTGCAGGATCCTGTCTCATATGTCTTCTTGGTAAAGTCTTAGTGAACACAGAGGGAAAGTCCTTTAGTGTCTGATTTGTATAATAATCTGAAATTGTAGAAGTCACCCAGGAAGGAGGCAGGTGTAGGAGACCTCAGAAGGAAGATGCACTGCTCCCCGAGCTATGAAGCATGGCCAGAGGAAAGATATGTGAAGATCCTGTGCAGCCCAGAGCATAAGAGAGAAGCCCATGAAAATCAGGAATGGGCATTAAAAGAGGGTAGAATAAAATTAAGAAATGCTCCATGGTAAGAGTTTGTGTGGAGGTCTGAGTCCTTTACTTGAGTCCTTTGTCTTAGGTCACTTCAGGGTTCTAGATCAGAGGCATACCTGTTATCAAAGTACACTGGAAACTATTAAAATCACCCAAGATAGACAGATCAAGTTTCGCATTTACAGTGCTGTTAGTGGCAGATGACATTCACACTCAGAAACTCTGAGCACAGCACACAGCCGACAGAGCCCCTGACAACATCTTCATCAGTCTTCCCTTTGTTTTCTATAATAAAATCTATTGCTTCAACACATTTGTTATTTGGTTGGTTCTCTCTTCTGACTTTTTTGTTTTTGCAAATTGCACTCATGTAGTACAGTTTTTGACTAGAAACTATAGTTTTTAGTATTTGTTACTATATGCTGAATGAGTCAATAATCTGACTTACAAATATAAAAGATAAAAACTGAATGTCTGTTTAATGTTGGCTTAGCCCAAGTTATCTTATCAAAAATATTTGTACCATTCACACTTCTTTAGAGCATGGTACTAAATATTCATGTTATTCAACCCATATGCAAAATTAATGTCTTACTATTAACAGTGTTAATTTTAATCACTTGG
>NW_004955429.1:483194-484574 GCF_000276665.1 Chinchilla lanigera | reverse complement strand
AGTCCTTTGTGCTATTGCAAAAAAGCACAAGCGATCTCCAGCCCTGACTGCCCTTCGATACCAGGTGCAGCGTGGGGTTGTACCTCTGGCCCAGAGCTTCAAGGAGAAAGAGATAAAAGAGAACATGCAGGTGATGGTGGGGCTGTGGGCATCAGAGCTCTCTCAGCATGTTTCACATGTGTGCTTCTTTGGAGCCTCTCAGGCTGTTTTTGATAGAGTCAAAATTTCTAGCATTTTTTATGCATATGAGATGTCAGGTGTGTTTGGATGTGTTTCCTCTACTCTGCCTAAGGAGAGATAGCAGAGCCAGTAAAAATTAAGACCTGACAGAGCACAGAGATTAGGTTCTCAGCTTTAAGTGAGCCATTTATTGTGTATCTCTTTGGAAGTGATATCTTTGTGTCATAATGAATTTCATTAAGGTAAATTTCATTCTATAGATTGTTATATTTGGCACTTACTGAATACTCATATTTTTATTTTAAAAATTAAGAAACTAACAAAACAACAATAAAGACAAAATGAAAAGAACACAAAAAGAACAAAAACGACACATGACCTCAAAACAAAATTATAGGCATTAATGGTTGCTACATTACTCACTGTTATCTTCAACAAAGTTGCTCGGTGCACCAGACATAAGAATGTAAGAGTGATCAAACAATCAAAGACAGTAACAAGTAATAATAAAAAAAAATTTTGAAAAAATGCAGAGCTTCACCATACAAGATGGAAGAAGTTCAACAATGGTTCTTATAAAGCAAATTGTTGTTTTCAGATCAGTCATGCTGATTACCAAATTCAAGCATGCAAAATTGGTCAGGAAAAAAGAAAATTTCAAGCATTGACTGTTCCTTTCAATAAACCACAGACATCAGCAATACACCTATTCCACCTATCCTTATATACATATAAATATTTTAATATTTACATATTCATTTTGACAATCATTTCAAAATGCCCTTCTAAATAGGTTGACTAGCATTTTATTTTCAAGTAGAAGATTTTCATCTAGAGTATTTGTCAAACCAAATCACCTTAGAATTTATTTTCTAATTAATCTATGACTTGATGCTTTTCCTTAGTTCTGCCTGAACTCAGTGAAGCTGTTTGGCTGCCTGGGTCTTCTCATTTTCTTTAGATTAAATCTTCTAATATGCTTACAGGAAAATGAGGTCCCTTTGCTTTAGTGGGGTGGTGTGTTGCTTGGTCTATTGTGTGGAGGGCTTCACTCTCCCCAGTATAGCTTTCATGTACCAGCCCACCTTTCCAAGTCTTAGTTCAATGCATGGCCCTCTCCCATGTAAGAATGTGGAAAAGCTTTCCATGCTTAGGCTCAAAATTGATATACAGTTTCTAGTGGCCAATACAAGTTACAGA
>NW_004955429.1:469377-472853 GCF_000276665.1 Chinchilla lanigera | reverse complement strand
TTGTCTTTCTTGGAGATGCGGACACAGATAGGGTTTCATGCCATTGTGGCAAGCAACGCAGCTTCTTCACCAAGCTACACGCTGAGCTTCCTTCACTTTTCATCCTAGCAGGCTGAGAGAAGATTTGAAGGCGCTCATTCTGGGTCAAGCTAAAACTCGCAGCAGCTTTCAATAGGGGCTTGGAAAATCTTGCTTTGATTTTTTCTCATCACAGTGGGTTTTTAGATATAAGTGATGGTTTATGTAGAATGTTCATTTTGAATTATAAAAAATAGTGAATCAAATTTACATAAAAGAAACTATTGTATTAGGTAAATGGAAAATCCACACATGAGTGGACTGAAGGATTCTCAATTATTTTCAAAGATTTCAATTTTACTTGTTCTATTATCTGTTTCCACAAAAATTTTATTCATTTTTGTCCTACCACTTTTCCATTAGAGGTAAATATGGCCTGGGATAGCTCAACACCCATGATGGAATGGACAGCTACTTTGAGAGCTATTTTTAGAGCTACTTTGTATCTTGACTGACCAAATATGACTCTTGTTGCTGCCCTTAGACCACCTACCACATGCTCAGGGTAGCAAGAACCTTCAATGACTTACCCTCAATTAAGATTTTAAACAAACTTTTGCACAGCAAAAGAAATTACCAGTAGAGTGAAGAGATATCCCATAGAGTGGGAAAAATTTCTTCCAGCTATTCCTCAATGGTTTCATATCTAGAATATATAAAGAACTCACAAAATCAGACCCTCAAATTTAAAGACCCAATCCAGAACTGAGCATCTGAGATGAACACATACTTCTCAGAAGAAGTATAAATGGCAAATAAATATATGAAAAAAAGATCAATATCACTGGTCATTTAAAATATGCAAATTAAAACAATTTAAAATATGTAAATTAAAACAAATATGCAAATTAAAACAATTCCATCTCACTCTAGAAAGAATGGCTATCATTAAGAAATCCACCAATAACAAATGCGGTAGGGAATCTGGGGAGAAAGAAATCCTCTCCACTGTTACTGGAAGAGTAGATCAGTGCATCCATGGTGGAAATCAGTGAGGAGATTCCTCAAAAGAGTAAAAGTGGTTCCTTTTGACTCAGCTATCCTTCTTCTTGGTACCTTCTGAAAATAATTAAAAGCATCATATCAGAGCAATATATGCACACTCATATTTATAGCAGCACAGTTTGTAGTAGTTAAATCTTAGAAACAACCCAAATGCCCATCAACTGATTAATGGATAAAGAAGATGGGTTTTTTTTTTAAAAAAGATAAATGGAATACTATTTAGCCATAAAGAAAGATAAACCTGAGACATTTCAAGGTCAGTGAATGACCTTGAAGACCGTAGTCTTAAGTGAAATAAATCAGACACACACATGTAAATATCAAATTCTCTGGTATGAGAAAATAAAATTGTAAATAAGGAAAAAATTGTATAATAGACATTGTGAAATAGGAAAAAATTTGAAATGGGAAGGGAACTAGGAAGGGGATAGGAGGACAGTAAAGAAAGGAAAAGAAAAAAACAAGAAAATAATGAAAAAATGGAAACAAAGATTTTGTAAATAAGGAGAAAAGGGACTGGAGGGAAGGGAGGGTAGAGGAAAGGGAAAAAAGGAAAAATCAAGATGTAACATGTACAAATTCCCTATGATGAATATGATTGTTAGGTATATCTAAAATATACCAATAAACTTAATTAGAAAATATTTTGAAACATAATTGCAGGTATTAAGGTCATGTAACTGTTCCTCTTGTGAGTGAAGCAGTGATATTTCCCAGCAGGATATTTTAAGGGGAATGGCTATCAACATTTTTATTGTTGATCTGAAGATCAGAGACACAAATCCTACAGCTATCTACTCCTTATACTGAGTACCATAGTACCATATCTTCAACTGGTTAAAATTGGAGTTACCCTAATCAACGCTTTCATTCATTTTTTTCATACTAATGCTCAGAATGCAAGATGATGCAAGCACAATTTCCAAAAGAAGAAATCATAGTTTCATTAGAGGATGGAAAATTACTTAAAAAGTGAGGAAAAGGGTTTAGTTTGTAATTACTGCAAATCAGGTTGTGGCTTGTTTTGAAGTAAAAAATTCACTAAACTCCTGTCCTCAACATATACCTAAATATAGTGGTACCTCAGTTCATGAGCTTAATTCATTCCATGACTCTGGAGAAGATGGCCATGGGCCTGTTTATTATGTGATATGAAGTTCTCAAATGGAAGCAAAATTTTGATAAACATTTGTTTGCAAACCAAATTGTTCGTGAACAGAGGCATTCATGAAAGTAGGTACTACTCTACGAAAATGCAAAATAAACACAATGAATTCAGCCTTGCAATTGTTAGGGACCACAAATTGTAAACTGACACAGCATCTGTCCTATTCTCTCCTTGCACTGCTTGCCTTGTGGACTAGTTTTAGAATGTGGAAATCACCTTTCTCTCAATCAATGAGATTAGCACCTGGGTGTGGGGATGGATCTTGGCTTCTTCCTTTTATGATCTTGGCTTCTTCCTGGCTAATAATAGTGCCTGGCTTAGGGTGTCTGTGTCTCTGCCCATCCCGAGGCATTAATGTCCCAGCCCCCCATTGTGCATTACTAGATTTGTCTGTTTCTTATTTCATCCTTTCACTGTACCCCTCAAACAGGCAGTTGGGCACCTTGGCCAGGTCCTCCATTCACTATACTATGTATTTGTTTTACTACCAGAATATTTTATTATAATAATAAACATCATAATTGTGCAAATTCGTGGTGCTATTCTGATAGTTTCACACATTCATGTATAAGGTGTTCATCTTTTCCACTCATATTCTTCTACTGTCACCTGTCTTCTTTTTTGTTAATCAAAGACTTTATTGCACAAATGTTACACAACAGTCTTCAATATTTAACTCTGAACATACTTAGGAAGAATAACTATTTTTATCATTCAAGTTTACAAAATAAAATAGGCTTATGAAGATTTGAAGTACAAACAAAAGGTAGCATGAAGCATAACAATATTAAGCAGAGAAAAAAGCTAGGTCTATTGTAATGCAGATTACAAATGCACTAAGTTACCTCAATGAAATCAAATCTCCTATTATACATTATGATCTTAAGCCAGGCCACATAGTTCTGGTAGATGGCCTCATGTTTTCTTTAAACCCTACATGTTGCAACCCCTCAGAAGCCTGAGTTCCAATTGGTCATTTTAAATCCACAGAGCCATGTGTGATAGATGACCATTAAATAATTGAGTAACTCCTTGGCTTATGTGTAGTTAGTTCTGGATTGAGTAGTCATGTGGGTGCCCAATCAGAAGGTCTCCAGGAAATCCAGGAGCTATTTTTCTTATTGTTATTTTGAATAAAAACTCCCCTAATGCCCTCTTTTGTTTTGGGGGACCATGAGCTCAGTACATACGGTAAGAGTACATGAAGAGCTGGCAACACTACATG
>NW_004955429.1:465441-468609 GCF_000276665.1 Chinchilla lanigera | reverse complement strand
CCACCTCTTCCAGAAAACCCACCCCTTTCTTGTCCCATCCAGGTGGACTTGCTACATGACTTGCATCCCAATTTGACCCGCAGTTAATGAATATCACTCCAGTGACTATACTTGTTGTAACCTTATTGGTTTAACATAGTTTTATCCCACCTCATACTCGCCTTGAGATTTCTCATTAGAACAATAATTCTTAAGTGACTATACTTGCAATCTTAAGGACTGTACATAGTTCTGTCCCATCTTAAACCTGCTTCCCCTTAGGGCTTTGTTCATTAAACACTCTTGAGAAGCAGGGTTGGTGGGCAACCTGCTCTCTGGGCCCCCTTTTGTCTTTCTCTTGATAAATCCTTCCTCCTTTTAACCTCCATTGTTCTAGAATTCATTCTTCAGTTTTAGAGAACATGTATTCTGCGTTTTGGACATCTAGAGGTTGGCTATCACATTTCCCCTATTTCATTTGGACCCTCCCCTTTAGAGGCCCCTGAAGTAGAGAGAAAACAATGGTGATAGTTATCATAAAGCTCACAAACTAGCCTACACATGCTACCTTCTTACACGTGGCTATCCTTGCACATTATCTGGTGATACTATTGTCCAAGCTCACTGGTCAGGAGACCCTGCATTTTCTTATCTCATGCTTATTGAATCATCTAGTTACCTGGTGAATCAGTTCGACCTAGGGCATACACTGTCATGAACATCCAGAGAATTCTGTGTAGTGGGAAACTGGACTTCTATGTGGAGTAGGACAGAAGGTTCTTTGAAACTGGTGATTCAGGAAAACTGCTATGAGAGTATGACCGTTTAAACAGTTGTGTGTGATTTTGGGGTTGAGCCATGTTTACAGAATAACAAACCCAAGTTTAATAGTTAAGAAAATTTATATATTATGATGAACATATAATTGGTGAACACATAAAACAGATGAAAAAATTGCTGGGCTATTGGGTGGAGGAAGAAAATGTCAGTTTGACTCAAGAAAGAGAAACTGTGCTTGGCTGTTAGTTTCGTTTGAAGAAAATGTATGCTTCTAAGAACGTTCTGAACTGTGCAACACGTGCTTGCTGGAACCAATAGGTTCCACTTTTTGCCCTTGCAAAAAAATGTTTTCACCTGCACCAACCAGGATGTGGTTTTCAAGTTTAAAAGCTCAAACTTTCTTCAGTTCAGGGCTGCTCAGCATCTCCCTGCATGGAGAACAGACTGACAGCTGCTGGCCCAGATAATACAGACTCTTAAAATTCCAATTTGGATTCTGGTCTCGGTTCTTTATCCAGGGTAACCCATTACATATATCAGCTTAAAACCTAAATTCCTATCTTCTCATGCACTCAGTGGTAGGTTGAGAAAATTCTGTTAGGGTGAGATAAATATTGTCTGTGATTTTACTTGTAACACCTGAAATACATTTCTCACTGACTGAGGTGCATGCAGGGGTTGGATTTGTCAGCACACTGGGCCCTCCCCTAAACGTGGGTCTGTTGTTGCCTACTTTGCTGAAGCACCGTGCAATCCAGTCTTCAAAAATATCACTAAAAGTCACATAATAATCACATAATGATGTTAAAAGTTTACAGTCCTATAAGGCCTCACGACTAGTTGCCCAAGGTTATGTCTGGGCCCCTAATCATGGGCTGGACATGATTGCTTTCGATGTGACTTTTACCAGAAGTCAATCAGCCAGTATCTAGCAATTTCTTCATTGTTCCATTGAAATACTTGGACATTCTTGGTTAATATTTCACTTCCATCAGTCTGTATGCTAAATTTTGAAAGGATTCAAAAGATTGCATGGTATCAGTGCATAATAATTGATATAAGTATTTTCCAACTTTTGTAATGTAGGCTGTTTCCAGGTTTTCTGGTGATGCTATTGTCCCAGCTTACTGGCCAGGGTACTCTGCATGTTCCTAACTCATGCTTGTTGAATTCTACAGTTCCTTGTTGAATCAGTTTATTGACATTACTAACAAATACTCTAATGTTTGAATTCTGGCATGAGTTAAAAATAATGTAAAAATTTCCCTTTTGACTGCAGGATACTGCTATCAAAAAAGAACATGTGACGTATTTGTCAAGCAAAGATGTGTTCTACTCCCTCCTCCCAGTGACCCCTACACCTGACTCTCAATCATCTTTTCAACCTGCTTCCTTTCTTGGTACCCTACCACCACCACCATGAGACCTGATTCCCCTTTCCAGGAGCTGTGATGGTTGCACTGCAAGAGGGCACGCCATGGGCCCTTGCTCACCCTTCTCATATGTGCTTCTCTTTCCAGGCTAAGGACGATGAACTAAATGCAGTGTATTTTCTCATTGCTGCAGGGCTGGAGCGACAGTGACTGATCAGTATCTGCCACCAGAGCCTGCCACTGGTACCTTTTCCACCCCTTGAAGTAGTTTTTCCCACAGATGTCCAGCCAAGTCTGTTTTCAGCCATAATGAGACCGAAATAAACACACCAGACAAATAACAGAAACAGCACAAAGCAAGAACCTTTAGAAAAATGAATTTTTTTTTCAAAAATCTGATGTTTTTTAGGTCCTTTCTTTTCTGGATATGTCGACTCAAATCAAGTTGTGAGAGTTCCTAATCAGCATGGCTGGACAAGAAGGATGTGTTGGAACAGCAGTGCCTGAGATGTCTTCTGAATCATTTTCCACAGAAAGAAATTTCTAGCAGCAGTAAGGACAATGTGCTCTGTATTAATATTCATCAGTGTATGGATACTCAGGGTGGTCCTGAGAGCTGTAATTAGAAGAAAAAGGAATAATATGGTCTTGATGAGTCCACTTATCCAACGATAAAGCAGTAATATGTATGCATACTTAAAACTGTGTAAGTTAACAATGGTTTTCTGACTGCTTGTAATATCTGCCATTTGCTTTTTGTGAACATACTGTAAGAGAAAAAACACTTAAACCATAACAAAATTTTCCAATTATATTTTCTGACTATAGCCAAACATAAGGAAAATACAAAATCAATGTTTACCCATATATTCTTCTATATTATTCGAAGCAAAAAAAGCAAATAAATTCTTTCTGACTTTGAATTCTCAGTGAAAGTACAGAATGAAAATGTAACGTTTATGACAAGTCTAAGTCCGAATATTGATTGATACAATAAATATTTCAAGGTGTCCATTTACTTCTACCACTTTCACCT
>NW_004955429.1:462512-464731 GCF_000276665.1 Chinchilla lanigera | reverse complement strand
AATGACTCACAACTCAGCAGGAAGATATCGCAAGTTTCTGTGCAGGCCATCTATGACATTCATATCTTCAGCAGTCAACTGGAATTCGAAGACCTATCACACAAGAGGAAAGCTTTCAGTATATTTAGATCGCATGTTTGCAACTGTTAAAAGTTCAAGTGAGTGGTATAGAGGCAATATTTAAAATATGAAAAATGTCCAGAATTTATTAAAAGCATTTAGTGAAACATTCAAATTGCCAAGAAATATTTGGAAAAAATTAATATTAAAGAAAAGTTTCTTGCTTTTAAGAGGTATAAAGGTTTTATTATGCAGAAACTTAAAAGTGAACATTCAAAGAAATAGAGTACAGTGCTGTAAGAAAGAGAGGCACATTATTTCCACAAACTGTAAAGGTTTATATTTCTCTCAAGAGGGTGGAGACTGCATAGGAAGTTCTGTATTGGGACTTGGCTTATGGGCAAAGGATGGCCCATTCACAGAAGATAATGGCCATTCTTAGGAAAAAGAATATTTGCAGGTGAAAAAGACAGTCTATTCACAAGTAAGCAAGGCCTATTTGCATTTAAAAGAAAATTGGCCAGCCTTACTGTGTATGAAGAGAAGACAAAACAAACAAACAATAACAAGAACCTTGGCCTGTGCCCTGAAGTTGCTGTTTCTTTTTTTAAAATTATGATGTTTTTTGTCTCCTTTCAGGGAGGACCTATCTTTATTTATTCTATTCTGCTTCACCCACCCCCAATCTTAGACTCTTTATTGTTAAGAGACAGAGAGCAAGGTGGATGTGGTGGAGCACTCCTATAAACTCAGGACTCAGGAGGCTGAGGCAGGAGGATAGCTGCGAGTTCAAAGTCTCCCTGGCCCTCTAAGTAGTGAGTTCAAGGCTACCCTTAACTACATATTGAGACCTTGTCTTAGAAAAACAAAAAGGAAAGAAGGAAAGAAAGAAAGGAAAAAAGGGAAGCAAGGAAGAGAGGGATGGCGTGAGGGAAGGAAGGAGGAAGGAAGGAAAGCAGAGGTGCTGAGGGTCTGCCTTGTTATAGCCACTTCAGGATGAGGGTGGGTGTTGACCTTGCCTAGCCAGGGATCAAAAGTTTCACCCTCACTGATCTAAAGGAAGATGGCTTTTATTGTTTGAGTAATTCTCTTTTGATAGTCTGGAAATGAAGGCAAGAATATTTTAAGACTACAAAACACTGCCGTCAAAACATTGGCAGGAAAAAAAAAACAGCAGAGAAGCAGACTAGGAAAAGAGTCAACAGAATTCAAAAATCTTGCAGGACATGAGAATATATTTCTAAAGGCTAAATCTAACAAGGATTTGACATTGGTTAAGGGACTTTAAGGATTTGAATAGTTAAGGGACTTTAAAGGATGAATACTACACAAATGAATCAAACAAAAGGTGGTCTGGAAAACTAAACAGATGCTTCTCAAAGGAAGACATACAAATGGCCAACAAACACAGGAAATGTCCTTACTGTCACCAATTATCATAGGGATACAAATCAAAGCCCCAATGAGCTATCATCTCACTCCAGTTAAAATAGCCATTATTCAAGTTCAATAAATAGCAAATGTTGGAGAGTGTATGGGAAAAAAGAACTCATATATTCTGCTGGTAGTGATGGAAATTACTATAGCCATTGTGGGAAAAGTATGGAGAGTCTAACAATTTAACTGTGATATCATCCAGCAATTCTACTAGGTTGCACAAGTTTAAACAGAAGAACTCTTTGTACCAAAAAGATACTTGCACCCTGAGGTTTTTCTGCAGCACTCTCAACAATAGCCACAGTGTGGAATCAAGCAGATGACCTTTAGCACAGGAATGAATAAAGAGAATGTACTTTATTTGCTGAGCAGAGTGCCATTCAGCCATAAATAGAGCAAGATGCATTATTTGCTGCAACATGGATGTAAATGCGGTGCATTATACTGAGTAAAATAAGCCAGATGGAAAGGCAAACTCTACATTTTTTTCTTTTTTTTTTGTACCAGGAATTGAACTCAGGGCCTTGGTGTTGTGCTGCTGAGCAACATCCCTGGTTCTGGTTTCTTTCATATTAGGAAACCAATAAGTCAACCTTGTAGAGGTACACAATGGAGCAGTGCTCTCTGCAGAAAGGGAGGTAGACCAGGGAGTGGAGTGAGAAAAGAATAAAGATGAATCTTTAGAGAATAGGCAGGGTCCTAGGGGTGTGCAGGTGGGAGAG
>NW_004955429.1:459721-461199 GCF_000276665.1 Chinchilla lanigera | reverse complement strand
GGAACCGAACTCACGACCTTGCGCTTGCCAGGCAGGCGCTTTGCCGCTGAGCTAAATCCCCAGCCCCTGTCTGTGGTTTATTGAGAGGAACAGTCAATGCTTAAAATTTTCTTTTTTCCTTACCAATTTTGCATGCTTGAATTTGGAAATCAGAATGAGTGACCAGAAAACAACAATATGCAGTAAAAGAACTATTACTGAACTCCTTCCATCTTGTATGGTGAAGCTCTGAATCATTTCCAGTGGGTTTTTTTTATTACATTTTACTGTCTTTGATTGTTTGATCAATCTTATATTCTTATGTCTGGTGGACTGAGCAACATGTTGAAGTTTACAGTGTATAATGTAGCAACCATTGTTAATGCCTATCATTTTGTTTTGAGGTCGCGTACCATTTTTGCTGTTTTTGTGTTCTTTTACTTTGTCTTCACTGCTGTTTTGTTAGTTTTTTAATTTTTAAGATAAAAATATGAGTATTCAGCAATGGCAAAATGTAACAATCTGTAGAATAAAATTCACCCAATTCAAATTCATTATGACAGAAAGATATCACTTCTACAAAGAAACACAATAAATGGCTAACTTAAAACTGAGAACCAAATCTCTGTGCTCTGTCAGGTCTTAGTTTCACTGGCTCTGCTATCTCACCTTAAGTAGAGTAGGAGGAAACACATCCAAACACACCTGAATTCTCATATGCATAGAAAATGCTAGAAATATAGACTCTATCAAAAAATAGCCTGAGAGGGTGGAAAGAAGCACACATGTGAAGAGTGTTGAGTAAGAGCTCTATGCCCACAGCCCCAACATCACCTGAAGGTTCTCTTTTATCTCTTTCTCTTTGAAGCTCTGGGCCAGAGGCACAACCCCACGCTGCACCTGGTATCGAAGGGCAGTCAGGGCTGGAGATCGCTTGTGCTTTTTTGCAATAGCACAAAGGACTGGATCTTCCAACAGAACTGGGGAGCTCTGGTTCACCCTGAAAAGGAAGGCAGACATTCTCAAATCCTAAAGCCAAGTATTTGGTTGATCAGGAGGCTTCCAATACAGATCAAGGTGCTGACCCTAGACCAAGTATCCTTTGATACAGTTCCTGAAGAGGCAGCATCATTACCTTCTGGGATCTTCTCAGAAATGTAAATATACTCTTACCAGCGAGGGAACTATGAAAAGCTGAATATTATAGCACTAAAAACATTTCATCATTTGTAGGCAGCCACTGAAGCTGAAAATTGGTTACACATGAAAGGGACAGATAAGACCAGTGGAGAACAAAGAGTACTTGGGGCAAGCCCTTAGTTGTTGCTAGGCAAGGATGTGTCATATGACACTAACTTTGTCAAATGTATTAAGAAATGCCCCTATAGTGGTTAAGCAATTTCCTTTCCTCCCATTGGAGAGAGAGGGCTCCACCTGACCTCAGCTTTTGTTTCTTTATTTTTCCCATCCTCCATGTCCCAGTCCCCAGCCCAACATCC
>NW_004955429.1:447390-459471 GCF_000276665.1 Chinchilla lanigera | reverse complement strand
AATTAAGAAAAGCATGTAACATTATATTTGAATTGTAAACAAAAACCAGCACAAAGAATTTTTTCCTAAAAAGTGTTTATAATATCTCTGTCCATAAGATGGGGTCCAAAAATAAAAAGTACTTTCCTGTAGTCAACCAGCTCTGTGAACCAGATCTTCAATACTAATTATTTTTCCATTATCAATAGACATGACAAAGTCTAGCTCTGAAAGAAGCAGAAATATCTTTGAAATTAGATCATCAAATTTGCCTTCAAATCTGTACATCAGAAATCAATAAATGTGTCAAAGACTCAAGAGCACAAGTCTGAAGGAAAGAAATTGGTCTGGCCGGCATTCTACTAGTGACAGTTAGGAAGATTCTTTTTGAAAAGCAATAATGAGTAAAAATTAGTTCCAACATACAGTGTAAAGAAAAATTTTAGTCCACAGAAATAGGCCCACAGCAAGAGAGAAATAAAACCTTTTCCCTTACTGCTGAAGATTATGATTTTAACTCTGCCCCACAACTTTGTTAGTAAAATGGATATTGTTAATGTTTATGCTCTATCACAGAAATAACTTTATTCTGACATGATGAGTAAATTTGTTTTCACTCTGAAATATCTGATCATAAACGTAGTTAGAATGAAAGTGAATATTGACAAATTCCAATAAAACTTGTGGTTCTCTCAAAACTCACAGTTGGATACTCAACAACTGAATGAAAATTTACCTTGAAATGAAAACTGGCTTTTGACCAGTCTCTACTATAGGACTCCGTCTACTAGTAAATGTAATGGAGGAATATATATGTTCACAAAGAAGGATCTGGCTTAAAGTACTTAACCAAGTGATTAAAATTAACATCGTTAATACTAAGACATTAATTTTGCATATGGGTTGAATGACATGAATATTTAGTACCATGCTCTTAAGTATTGTGAATGCTAGAAATATTTTTGATAGGATAATTTGGGCTAAGTCAACATTCAACATACATTCATGTTTTATTTTTTATATTTGCGAGTCAGAGTATTGTCTCATTCATCATATGTTAATAAACACTAAGAAGTATAGTTTCTAGTCAAAAAATTTATAACATGAGTACAATTTGCAAAAACAAAAAAGTCAGCAGACAGAACCAACCAAAGAACAAATCTGTTGAAGCAGTAGATTTAATTATAGAAAGCAAAGGGGAGACTGATGAAGATGTTGGGGGCACTGCAGGCTGTGTGCTGTGTTCCAGGTTTCCAGGTGTGAATGTCATCCGCCACTAACAGCAGTATATACGGGAAACTTGATGTGTCTATTTGGATGATGTTTAATAGTCTCCAGTGTACTTTGATAACAGGTATGCCTCTGATCTAGCACCCTGATATGACCTAAGACAAAGGACTCAAGCA
The DNA here is from genome assembly GCF_000276665.1 of Chinchilla lanigera. Lineage (NCBI taxonomy): Eukaryota > Metazoa > Chordata > Mammalia > Rodentia > Chinchillidae > Chinchilla > Chinchilla lanigera. The sequence continues at coordinate 458,086 of NW_004955429.1, read as the reverse complement.
AAGGACTCAGACATCCACACAAACTCTTACCACTGATCATTTCTTAATTTTATTCTCCCCTCGTTTAATGCCCATTCCTTATTTTCTTGGGCTTCTCTCTTATGCTCTGGGCTGCACAGGATCTTCACATATCCATTCTCTGGCCACGCTTCATAGCTCGGGGAGCAGTGCATCTTCCCTCTGATTTTTCCTACACCTGCCACCTTCCTAAGTGACTACTACATCTTCAGATTATTAAACAAATCAGACACTAACGGGCTTTCCCTCTGTACTCACTAAGACTTCACCAAGAAGGCATACGATACAGGATCCTCCACGCTCTCTGTGACAGAGACACGGCTAACAGAATCTTCTTTTCCATAAAAGTAAAATGAGCTGGGGGAGGGAATGGGACAAATAGATACAGAGTGGTAGGACAAAAATCATTAATGAGTAAGAGATAAAGAGAAGGCTAAGAGTGCTCACCTGGTTGCAGACAGGCTTGTACTTGAGGCCTGGCTTGTTCAGGATCTTCTCCAGCTGCCTGCGGTTGAAGTTGGACACCCCAATGGACTTGGCCAGTCCTGCATCCTTACACTTCTCCATGGCCTGGGGAGGAAGGTCTTGTGAAGGGTGATGTGTACAACTGTATGAGTATCATAAGGAGCATTTTTAAGAAATAGCAATGAAGCTACCTGACATTGATTATTAATAAGAAAAAGCTGGAATAACAATAAGAGAAAAAGGCATTGGTATCCAGAAAAGGAATCTATGTCCTCTTTGGGGAGTCTGAGACATTACTACAGAAGAAAGTAAGAGACACTGAGTCCCACTGTCCCCCACCTTGCTCCTTTTCTCCCCATTACATTCTAATAATGCATTGCTTTATGGAGGGGACCACAAATTATACATCAAGTCCAGCTGTGCCCTTTGAAGCATATTGGAATGAAGAAATTTCCCACTTTCTTCTGATCACAGCTGAAGCCCTACAGCTAGTGAGGCTGTGGTGCTCACAGGGCAAGAAAAGACCTGCTGAGGTCAAGGATATTTAAAGCAATGCAGTGGCAGTAGAGTTTCACCTGGGGAAACTGCAGTTTCCTATTTGGCTCTTGTCTCACTTTGCAAGAATGCTTTGTGCTTCTCACAGCAATTACCGCTACAGTTCCAGAACCACTCGCTACTCCTCCCCACACACTGGCTAGTAAAATAGTGGCGAGCTGAAGAGTCATTGTCTTTGCCAATCTTGAGGCATTGACCTCCCAGCTCCCAGCCCCATTTCACATTATTAAATTATCTCTGTCTCTTATTTCATCCTTTTGCTGTACCCCTCTTACAGACAGTTGGGTATCTTGGCCAGATCTCTAAGAACTTTACATCATTTTTTTTTTTTTTTTTTGGTTTTGCTCCGGTACTGGGAATTGAACTCACAACCTTGTGCTTGCCAGGCAGGTGCTGTGCCGCTGAGCTAAATCCCCAGCCCCTAAATCATTCCTTTTAAACACAACAAATTTGTAGAACAAAGGTGCATAAACTATTCTTCCAGGTAGAATAATGACTTGACTGTCTGTCACAAATAACTCTGTGGAAGATCCTACACATGCTCACCTCCCATGTTGCACAGATATCCCCTGTGTCAAATAATGTTTTCCCCTGTTCATCTGTTGGAAAAAGCTCTTCACCTGGCTGAAACAGAAACATCGTTACAGCAGTTTCATCAAGTACACGCTTCTCATCCACAGAAATGCCTTCACATATGTCTATGTATAGGGTACTTAACGACCATGAAGTACGTAAAGCACACTATTCACTTCCTTTTGTTTACAAAGTGGTTTGCATGCAGAGTGGTGAAGACATCTTCAGGTGTTTTGGTTACTCTAGTCTCTTACATTAATTATATGCACTATAAATAACATTTCTGCAAGTTTTAGATTGGGGAAAAAAACCCACTGATTGACTTCTATTACTTTGTCTTGGCCTATACTTTCCTTTAGGAAATTCATATCTTTCACTTGTAAAGTCAGGCGTCACTTGCCCTCCTCTACAGGAGTGTAGATTACAGTCTTGACTGTGGCAAAATGATCACTGTCCTTTACCAACATTAATACATGTGGGTACAAAGGCAAGGTGTGTCCCAAGCATGATTAATTAATGTCCTAATGAATTTTGATTTTGATGATGGAAAATACAAAGAAAATATCAACTGTTAAGATGATTGAGCTGCCTTCATTTGCCCCCTGTGAAGTAGGTCAGCAGAAGATACAGCAAAGTGCAATGAATGCAGTGAAGGGCTGGGTAAAGGGAGACACCTCTGAAGATGAATTTTAGACTGTAAATCCAGCCATGGTGTGGGGTTCTTATTTTTCTAATCCAAGCAATTTATTTAAATAAGTTACACTGAGTAGTTTCTATAACTCATGGAAATTGTATTTATCTAAATTTATTACAGCCGGGCGTGGTGGCTCATGCCTGTAATCACAGTACTTGGGAGGCTGAGGCAGGAGGATCCTTGCGAGTTCGAGGCCAGCCTGGGCTACAAAGTGAGCTCAAGTTCAGCCTGAGCTGTGTAGGGAGATCCTGTCTCAAAAAAAGACAAAGAAAAAACCCAAAAAACAAAAAAAAACAATAAATTTATTACAGAAGATTCATTCTGCCATTCACAGGAATGATATCAGTGCCAAAAGATGCAGTTAGACAGTTTTGATGATCCAGGTCACTCACCTTCATAGACACTGGGGAATGAATGATATAAAGGTCAACATAATCCAAACCAAGTTTTTTCAGTGAAGTTTTCAAGCCATGTTGGACGAGTTCTGGTCTATGGAAAGTGCACCAAAGCTGTAGAGGTTAAAATATGGAAGTGATGCTGGATTAAGTAATTACCCAAATTCATCTAATATTAAAATATTTTTGTACTGAATGGAAATTGATGATAACCCTCTGTTGAGTCTTGTCTTTCTTCTCATCTTGCCTTTTCATATAAAATCAGTCATGTTTGGTTTTTGTTAGTCAATTTACTTATTGAACAATGGAAGGAAATTACTCAAAACATAAAATTTCATCAAATAATAATACTATCGATTCTCTGAATTTTAGTTCCTAAGATTCGAGAGCTATGTTTACTTCAATTATCTTGTGCACTTAATTCACTGGAGAAGAATTACCCCCCTATTATTTACATAACTGAAGGGAAACATATCTTGAGCATTTAATATGTGCTGAGTTCAAATCAAGGTACTTTAGGTGTATATTGCTTAATATCCAAGCAACTCTTTTACATTATTCTGTGATATTGATAAAAGAAAACAATGATATCAGAATACTATGAAATTTAAAAAGTCACAAAGGATAAAAGAAAAACCATAACTTGGCCATACTTCTGCCAAATCCACAGCCATGTTAATCACACTGCTTTGTATTAGAGCTCACTATGAAGGGACTTCAATGCAGTGAATGTGTTGAAATGATAAGTTCCTAATCTTTCTCTGTTTTTGAAAGTAGACAATATTTGTGAATTCTATGTGAATAAAACCTGTACCTGACAGCATATTTCACCAAATTCTCACCCAAGAATATATGTTTTCTTCCTCATATATTTTATTAATTAGCAGCCTGCACAGTACACACAAAATACCTTTGAAGTGAGGAATATGTCTTCTCTCCTCACACGGCCTTCTGCAATCTTGCTCTTAATGGCCTGTCCCACCTCCTCTTCTACTTGGTAAACATACGCAGTATCAATATGGCGAAATCCAGCATCTATGGCCAATTTGGTAGCTTCCAGAGTTTCACTGTTAGGAACCTAGCCAAAGCCAGATGTAGAATTGAAGATTCATAGCGTGCACACTCGATAGTCACTAGACTGGAATGGTGATGCTATTCCAAGGTCATCATCCTCAGACTACTGAACTGTGTGACAAGGAACTAGTCCCCTGAACTTGGAATCTCAATCATCTCCATAGACAAAAGCGTATATGCAAAGGGAAATTGTTATAAGGTCACTAGGAAAAGCATTGTTCTTCAGGTCACCTTTTTCTATGTCTTCATTTAATCCTGATTTGGGAGGAATGAATCCAAACCAGTTTTGCCTGAGCTTTTCCCAGATTTTGGCACCTCAAGAACCATCTCAGACTTGGCAATGCTAATAAGTCAGTGGTATCTGAAAAACCCAAAGAGCACTTCAAATTCAGTAAGTGGGCCGAGGACTAACTCACTTTGCAGGACTCAGCACACAGCTATAGTCACAAACATTATATAGTGAGGTCACCAAGTCAAATTCACATGGAAGAAGCATGCATGGGGCAAGGTACAGAACAAATGCTGTGCACATATCTGAGTGTGCTCGTTGAGATACACTTAACACAGTGAATAACCTTATACGTTGATCTTTGACCATGTATCAAAAATGCTGTCTCCCAGGAAAGCTCTGGAAGCATTTCCTAAGATTTTTTTTTTTTTTTTGGTTTTGGTTTTTCTCCGGTAACAGGAACCGAACTCACGACTTTGCGCTTGCCAGGCAGGCGCTTTTGCCGCTGAGCTAAATCCCCAGCCCTTTCCTAAGATTTTTGCAAAGGTGGGTTGCATATCTCCCCCGTGCGAGGACATGTCATGATCCTTATTCCAATGAAAAACAGGATATAGAAACTCTACTGTTGCTGGCAGCATTGTATAGAGTGCCATCAGCTTATCTTGTTTTGAATGGTGAGAAATTAAAGTTTTTAGATGACAGACAGGGCCCAGATTGTTAAAAGAGATTTGATCAAATAGTGAGTGTCTCATTTTAACTCATCCTCAGCCCTTGAATGAGGTAAGAATGGGTATTATGTCACATAAGCAAGTCTTGCTATAGGTAAGAAATGAGTGGCTTTAAAAAGTGTATGTTAGAAGAATATGGACTTATGAATAAAAAGTTTTCTTCACCAGGAAAGGCATTATTGATACACTTGTCCACTTTTCAAACTTGGACACTTCTTTTCAGGGTGTTTATGATTACAGTGAAATTTCATATTATTGCCTTGTCTACTAATTTTGGTTATGGATCAAAAGTACAAAGGCATAACTGGTGATATATATACTGCATCTATCAATTGTCCAAGATTAATTTAATTAGTATATATTACAAACACATACCAGTAAGAAAGAAAATTCATTTCTTATAAGGTAAAAATGTAAATCAAACACATGCCTTTGACTTAAGAATTTCAAAATCTTTCATCTGATCAATAAAATTACAATAAAGGAGAGACTAGGCCCTACCATGTGTCCTGATGCCAGCCATGAATTCCCCAGATGGAAGGCCACTCCGAAATTTGCCAGGCTTCCAGTTTTGTGTGTAACCTTGATCTACTCCTGTACTTCATGTCTTTTGCCCTAAAAGTAATCAAGTTCTACCTCATGCTGCAGAATTGCTCCTTGTTTATTTCCTTATGTCTTTTTTTTTTTTTTGGTTTTTCTCCGGTACCGCGAACCAAACTCACGACCTTGCACTTGCCAGGCAGGCGCTTTTGCCGCTGAGCTAAATCCCCAGCCCCCCTTATGTCTTATTAAAAGGAAAATTATGAATCCCATATTCAACGAGCTAGTCCCTTGTCTTACAGTGAAGTGGTCTGAGGATGATATTGGAATATAAGTTCCCTTTTGTTCGGCAAACTATCTACTTTGCTAATTTTATTTTAGATCGCAATCTATATCTTTTTGTTTTAGGTCCAATCTACAAAACGATGAACCTGAAATTCACTTGTATTGTTCTTAGATGCTAATTTTCTGGTCATCATGTCAAATGTACTTTCAGGTTAATTTTCCACACTTGAGTGAGTGCATTGGAAAGTCTACTTAGTCCAATGTTTACTTTGAGATATTGAACACCAGCCCAAACAGAACAGCAGCTCTCCCCATTATTTATTTTATGTTTCTCATCTCCATTAACATTTGGTAAACGATTTTTCTGTATCTTGCCTCAATGGGAAGAAACACAGTTTTCAAAACATCAAGAAAGGAATCTAATAGGCAGTTGTGTTGACTGCAGATTTTCACATTCTCGCTCTTTTGGGAAATGAGAACCTGGGAAATCTCCCAAAACCATGTAGATGCTGACAGACCTGACCTGCCAAGTCAGCTCTCTCCTCTGAGGTTAATTCCTTTTAATTTTTCTACCCCAACCTTGCCTCTCTTACCTCCTGAGGCTTATAGGTGCCATATCCCAGGGCATGAATGAAGTGGCCGTCACTTAGTTTCACACGCTGCAGTTTGGAATCCATTGCTTGTTACTCCTCTTGCTGAGCTGATTCTGGTTTTTTTTTGTTTTTGTTTCTGTTCTCTTTTTTCGTTTTTTTTTTCCTTCCACAGGCTATTTATAACCAAAATCCCTGCAACCAACCCTGTGCCCACTTTTAGCCACGGAACTGCTTATAATACTTAACCAATGGCACAGCTTCTGGTATTTGTCAGTGGCACTGTCTGTTTACTCTTTCACAACTGTACTGGATGCTTAATGTTTAACCAATTCCAAGTGGGAGGGCTGAGATCAGTGTTCCACTAATGAGAGGAGAAATGGAAAAAGTTCAGTATTTCATATCATATGAAAGACAGTTGTTAATTACTACTTAGTGAGTAATTTTTTTGAGTAATTTTTTTTCTGTTCCACTTTCACACATCATTGTATATTACTGTGAGACTGAAAAAGTGCTACATATTATTTAGAATAGAAAAGTCAGATGCCTATTTTGATGTGGCTTTGTTGTTTTCCTTTCTTTAGTCATAATGAATCCCTGCTTTGATCACATCATTGTATCATTCACCATACTCACAATCACACACAAAGATGAAAAATAAATAAATGAATCTATGCCCCCAAAATCAAAAGTTAAAAATTTAGAAATCTTGGCCTTTTTAACTTCTCATAGGCACAATATTTTCTAAGTCTTTTTTTATGTTGCGTTCATAATATCCATTCCTGAAAAAAGTGACACAGTGACAAATGTGTATTCAAAACAGTCATACAGCAGGCAGCTTAATTAAAATAAATGATTGTGGAAATAGTTTTCCAAATGGGAATTAAGATTATATCTTAATTATAACATCCACCTGCTGTATAGCTTTTAGAAAACTATCAATATGGGGCTAGGGTGTAGCTCAGCTGCACAAGCACCTGCCTAAAAATCTATCAATATGTAAGACAACAAAAGCAGCCAAATATTTTATATAATATATGAATTTGGTCAAGTATTACCCAATGGATAAAAAACATAGAATAATCCTAATTACTATATTTTCAGAATAGTTGGTAAAACTAAGACTGCAAGAATTTAGAAAGTGTTGGAAAACTATGGCGCTTTGATAGTTTGATACTTGAACTAATGAAAGGTGTAATATCTGAAGTAGAAGTTAGACTTATGTACTTTTAAAGTAATAAAGGTGAAGGAAATGTGTAATCATTAATAATGTTAAAAGGTCATATGAGATTTATGGTACAAAGGGTAAGTATAAATGTTCTGGTCATTATTTCTGAAAGATGAAAATCTGAGTAATTATTAAGGGTCTGATGATTCTTAGAATTAATGTTTATTCCTTTTGTAATCTTAGAAAAGTATTTTTAATAAAAGGGAAAAAATATTCTGGAGAGTTGAATTAGAAAGGAATTTCTGGGAATAAAGCCAGCATTTTATCTCAGACTTTTATTCAGTGCCACAAACCTCACATGACATTATTTCAGCTCTTTTTACTTTTTTGTTTTTAAATCTTATAATCCTAGGCCTTTAAAATTTGGCCCATGTAGCTGTACTCACATCTGTTTGTCTATAACATTACCGTGTAGCACTTCTTAGTCATGGACACCTTTTTTCTCCTCTCTCTGGAGTCAGAACATTTTGCCTGTTTAGGATTAAGCCTTGCACTGTCCTCAGATGGAGCTGCTCTGCTAGGACACAGGGCTATGTTCAAGTCTTCCTGTGGGTAGCCCTGGCACAAGAGTAGAATTTCTTTTTCCTGCACATATGAAGATTTGAAGTACAAACAACAGGTAGCCTGAAGCATAACTTAATATTAAGCAAAGAAAGAAGCCAGGTCTGTTGTAATGCAGATTATAAATGCACTAAGATATTCCAGTGAAATCAAACCTCCTGTTATACATTACAATCATAAGCCAGGCAACATCCTTCTGGTAGACAGGACAGCATGTTTCCTTTAAACCCTACATGTTGCAACCCCTCAGAAGCCTGAGTTACTATTGGTCATTTTAATTCTACAGAGCCATGTGTGATAGATGGCCACTGAATAATTGAACAATTCCTATGCTTGGCTTATGCACAATTAGCTGTGGATGAGCAGCCATGTGGCATCCACTCAGGATCTCTCTAGGAAATCGAGGAGCCGTTTTTCTTATTGCTATTTTGAGTAAGAACTCCCCTAACCTCCTCTTCTGTTTTGTGGGACTATGAGCTCAGTACATATGGAAGAGTACATTAAGAGCTGGTAACACTGCATTTCACTGCTCCCAGAAGGGCCCTTTGTAGATGGAGCTGGTGCTCTAAAGGTTACTGGTATGAAAGCTGCCAGAAGGTGGATCCATCAACAGTGCAGAAGCGCAGCAGCAAAGAACAATGCAGTGCAATAGACAATTAACAGCTCCAGCTGTTATCTCCAGCATAAGAGATCCTCATTCATACCAGTGGCTGCTTGCCCTGAGAGGCAAGTATGTGCATTAACACTAAAAGTGATGATAGCTGACATGGAAAGCTCAGGCCTATGAACACTAAAAGAGATGTTCTTTGCCAATCAATAATTCTTAGATAACTTGAGGAACCTCAGCTCATTGAACATCTTGGAAGCCTGTATTTGTATTGCAGATGGCTAACATAGGTGGGCCCTGGAGAGGTCAATGCAGAAGACAACTGGCTGCAGGCATAGCCACTGAAAGTCAGACTTTGAGAAAAAGGACTAGTCAGAGTATCCAACAAAGACAGCAATATGTAATATATCATCTATTGAACTGTCCTACTAACCTGTTTTGAAACTCCAATTCATTGTTTATCTTTTTTCTCTTTAAAATAAAAACAAGAAAAAGAACTACTTGTTCATACACTTCCTGTAAGGGTGAACAGCAGTGATTGACATTCTAAATAGGCATCAGTCACCTTCAGGTGGACTACTAAACCTCCTTAACCCACCCCTTCCAGAAAACCCACCCCTTTCTTGTCCCATCCAGCTGCACTTGCTAAGTGACTTGCATCCCAGTGTGACCCGCATTTAATCAATATCACTCAAGGGACTATACTTGTTGTAACCTTACTGGTTCACCATAGTTTTATCCCACCTCATACCCACCTTGAGATTTCCCATTAGATCACAACACTTAGTGACTATACTTGCAATCTTAATGATTGACTATAGTTCTGTCCCACCTTAAACCTGGCTCCCCTCAGGGCTTTGCTCAATAAACACCCTTGAGAAGCAGGTTGGTTGGCAACCCGCATTCTGGGCCCCTTTTTGTCCCTCTCAGACAGAGGCTTTCTTGCTCTTGACAAATTGTTCCTACTCTTAAACTCCTTTTCCCAGAATTCATTCCTCAGTTTTAGAGAACAGGAACTCAGCATTTTGGACATCTAGCAAATTGGCAGTAACATTTCCCCCATATCCTTTGAATCCTCCACTTCAGAGACCGCTGAAGTACAGAGCAAATAATGGTGAAGGTTATCACAAAGCTCACACATGAGCTGACATCTGCTACCTTCTTACATGTGACTACCCTTGCACACTACGTGGTAATACTATTGTCCCAGCTCATGGTCAGGAGACCTGCATTTTCCTATCTCATGCTTGTTGAATACTCTACTTACCTGGTGAATCAGCTCAACCTAGAGTATAGACTGTCATGGATATCCGAGAATTCTGTGTAGTGGGAAACTGGACTGCTATGTGCAGTAGGACATAAGGCTCTTTGAAACTGGTTATTCAGGAAAACTGCTCTGGGCGTATGACAGATTAAACAGTTGTGTGTGATGTTGGGTTTGAGTCATGTTTACACAATAACAAGCCCAAGTTTGATAGTCAAGAAAACTTATATATCAGCTTAAAAAAAAAAGAAATTCTTCTCTTCTCATGCACTTACAGGGAGGTTGAGATAACTTTGTTGGGTTGCGATAAATGTTGTCTGTATTTTTACTTGTAACACCTGAAATACATTTCTCACTGACTGAGGTGCGTGCAGGAGGAGGATTTGTCGGCACACTGGGCCCTCCCCTACATGCCGGTCTGTTGTTGCCGACTTTGCTGAAGCACGGTGCAATCCAGTCTTCAAAACTATCACTAAAAGTCACATAACAATCACATAATGGTGTTAAAAGTTCACAATCTTATGAGGCCTCAGCATTAGCTGCCAAAGGTTACGTCTGGGCCCCTGGTCATGTGCTGCACATGCCTGCTTTTGATGTGACTTTTAGCAGAAGTTAATTAGCCAGTATCTAGCAATTTCTTCATTGTTCCACTGAAATATTTGGCCATTCTTGGCTAATATTTCACTTTCATCAGTGTGTATGCTAAATTTTGAAAGGATTCAGAAGTTTGCATGGTATCAGTGCATAATATTTGACATGTGTTTTCAAACTTTTGTAATGTGGGCTATTTCCAGGTTTTCTGGTGATGCTCTTGTCCCAGCTTACTGGCCAGGGTACCCTGCAATTTCCTATCTCATCCTGGTTGAATTCTGTAGTTCCTACTTGAATCA
>NW_004955429.1:444558-445888 GCF_000276665.1 Chinchilla lanigera | reverse complement strand
GATTTCTACATTTTAAAAACAATGCAAGATATAAAGTGATAGAAATCATTACTCATTCAGATATTTAAAAAGGAGTAGGAATTACTGATTATCACACTGTCTCTCTTAAATGCATGTTCCTACTTTTTCTTTTACTATTCTTTACATTAATAGCAATGTGAGCAAGGATAGCAAAGTATCTGCTGATTGGGGAAAATATGGGACTGCAGATTCTCTAATCCCTTTTCAAACATTACAACATGTATTTCTACTAGGAGTTAAAATTCCCACAAGTTGATAGAATATATGTTCCTTGTTTTGATAAGCATGTGCAATATCAGAATCTCTAGCCATAGAGCATGAAGGAATAGTAAAGCTCTTCTGATGACTGCAAAATCTTTTCAGTAGTGCAGTTTTTCCTGCCTATACTTCCACTGGTTTTGAATTTCTCTTCTAACTCTGCACTGTATACAGTATTTTAGACACTGTAAACCAAATATTGTACTGACCACCCTGAGGGCAGCTTTCTGAGAGGCAAACACAGTGTCCTGACCAAACACTCACTGATAAAGATGGGAGAAACTTGAAACTGAAATAAAATGAGGCAACATATGGTTTAAATGACTCACAACTCAGCAGGAAGATATCGCAAGTTTCTGTGCAGGCCATCTATGGCTTTCATGTCTTCAGGAGTCAACTGGAATTCGAAGACCTATCACATAAGAGGAAAGCTTTCAGTGTATTTAGATAGCATGTTTGCAACTGTCAAAAGTTCAAGTGTATCGTGCAGAGGCAACATTTAAAATAGGAGAAATGTCTAGAATTTACTAAAGACATCTAATGAACCACACAAACTGCCAAGGAATATTTGGAGAAAATTAAAGAAAAGTTTATTTTTAAAGAGGCATAAATGTATTTATTATTCAGAAATTTAAAAGTGAACACTCAAAGACATAGAGTACAGTGCTGCAAGAGAGAAAGGTACATTATTTCTTCAAACTGTAAACGTTTATATTTCTCTCAAGAGGGTGGAGCCTGCACAGGATGTTCTATATTGGGACTTGGCTTATGGGCAAAAGGTGGCCCATTCACAGAAGATAATGGCCCATTCTTAGGAAAAGAATATTTACAGGTGAAAAAGACAGTCTATTCACAAGTAAGCAAGGCCTATTTACATTTAAAAGAAAATTGCCCAGGCTTACTATGTACTAAGAGAAGACAAAACAAACAACCAACAACAAAAAGTTTGTCCTGTGCCCTGAAGCTGCTGTTTCTTTGTTTAAAATTATGATGTTCTTTGTCTCCTTTCAGGGAAGATACATCTTTATTTGTTCTATTCTGCTTCACCCAC
>NW_004955429.1:416757-423511 GCF_000276665.1 Chinchilla lanigera | reverse complement strand
AGGATGGAATGTCAAAGAATTCAAGCAAAATATCCATACAGATAAAAATATACAGATAAAATGCTACTAAACAAGAATAAAGGTTGTTCATTCATAGGCAAATGAGGGTACCTGCAGGGCATAAATTCAAGTGAAATAAATCAGACAAAACAGGTTAAAGATCATATGGTTTCTCTTAGGCAAGTAAACCAAAGTATAAATGAAGAACAAAATAAAAGACAGACAATAGGAAAAATGGAGGCAGATCTTTGTAAAATAGAGGGGCCCAAAGAGACAGAAGGGGAGGGAAGTGCATGAAAAAATAATTAAGATGTGTTACGTACGCACCCTAACTCATCATGAAGAATATAATCATCAGGAACTGCAAATAGATGCCAATACAAACAAAAATTACCAAAAAATAATTAAAAAGATTGATTCTTAAAGTGGTCAAAAATTCAAGATCCCTCTTTCGTTAAGAAAGGCAATACAGTTTATAAAATGGCATTTCAATATGGAGACAGAAATTCTGAAAAAGAACCAAAAAAATATAAAGATGAAAAGCACAGAGAAAAAAATACAAATGAAAGGCTCACCAAGGTAATGGAACAAGCAGAAGGAATTATACGTTAGATTGAAGACAAGGTAGATAAATGATCTTATCCAAGAGCAAAGATGAAGAGAACATAGAATATCTATAGGACACCATTAAAAGACTAACCTTATGTGTAATATGATTAGAAAAAGTAATAGGGCTATAGAATAAAAGCATAGAAAACACTCCTAGGGAAATAATAGCAGAATATTTCACAAATATTTGGAAAGATATTTATGTCCACACATGGGAAGTGTTTAGAGCCGAAGGAGTCATGACCAGAAAGAGATGTCACATGACACATTATCCTTAAGCTGCGCAAAGCACAGGGCAGATAAGGAATATTAATGACGTAAAAAGAAAAGTGCTTAGTCATTTGTAAAGTGAAGTCTAATAACAATGGCAGACTTCTTCATAGAAATTCAGGTGGTCAGGAGAGGATAGAATGATCCATTTTCCACCCTGAAAGAAAATGATGTTCAACCTATATTACTGTATTCAGCAACTACATGTTTCAGAATTAAAGAAGTACTTTTGACTATAACATGAATTGTAGGAATTCAAAGTCACTAAAAAGGCATTATGCAAGGTACTGGAATGTATCCTACACCCAGGAGTGAGACCCAGATAAATACAATCTCAAGAGCCTAGGAGAAACCAAATTGCCCCAGAGAAGTAGTTAGGCAAGTGAGAATTAGGAAAGTATCCAACTTGATTAGCTCAGTAAACTATCAGACACCTAAAGTTGAAAATAACTCCAATAAATATTTCTGTTACTGAAGAAGTTGTCGCCAAAGTAGAATCTCATGTGTCACGTATTTATAGATTTGTGCCACTGTTGATAATCTACCTGATTTCTGCCATTCCCAAATTCCCAAAAAGCAAAACAGAAGAACTACTGTGGAAGAATTTCTGGCTGATTCTTAGTTCAGAAGGTATAAGTACAGGATATGCTCAGACATCATTGTTAGAAATGCAACAAATGCCACTGGAAAAATGCTCATCAAGAAGAAATTTCACAATTAAGCTTCACTAAGCAAACAACAATATTCTTACATGCTTCCCTTATGTAGTTGTAAAAGATGTTTTGAAAACCAATACCATCACACAATTTAATGTGGACTGACTCTATTTTTTTTTAAGGGAAATTTCCTTTGCAAATAAAGTTGGTTGATAGACAATTTTAAAAAATATTTTAGCAAAACAAATGAAGTAACCAACAGATTAAAGAGAAAAATAAGAGAGTAGCAAAAAAAGTTGCAATTTCTTTGATAGATGGTTAGTATCCAGAAAATATTAAAATCTCAGATGACTTAACAGAAATCATTCCATTAAAAAATAGGTAAATAATCTATATAGACATTCGCAAAGGAACAAATACAATGTTAGACGAGAAGAGCACCAAGAGACGCAGGGAGGTAAGAAAGAGAGAAAAGGCAGGGGAAGGGGAAGTAAAAGAATTAAGATGTGTCACTGTCATGAACTAACTTCCCATGTTGAATTGAATCATTTGGTACAGCAAATATGCAGTAATAAAGTTAAATTTAAATATATATGAAAAATAATCAGTATTTTTATTCATCTGGAAGATGTACTTCTAATGAGATTTCATTTCACCCTAGTTAGAATAGTTATTATGAAAAAATAATAACAAATACCAGTGAAGATGTGAAGAAAAAGGAACTCAGTTATACTTCTGCTGGGTATGTAGATTAGAACAACCATTGTGGAAACAGTTTGAGTAATTGTTAGAAAACTGAACTTAGAGCTACCAGATGATTTATCTGTCCCTCTCCTGAGTATATTATATAACTGAGATGCTTACATACTCATTTTTATTGTGACAATATTCAGAATGGTCAGGACATGAAATCAACCCAGGTTACTCTCAAATGATAAAGAAGCAAAAAGTATGGTATAATCCATGGAATATGTATAATTGTAAAGAAGAATGAAATTTTACCATTTGAAGGATTCTGCGTGAAACAAGAGGACATTATATTATATAAAACAAGCTACCTACAGACAAGAATTACCTATTTTCTCCCGTATGTGCAAAAAAGCAAACAACCTACTAGAGAGATATTTTTCCACTAAGTAGAAGCTGAGGATAACACAGGAAAATATTCCTTTAAGTCTTTCTTTAGATCTGGTTATGTATATGAAGTCAATTAAGTTTCATTTTGTTATCCAATCTGTTGAGAAATGAAAGGGAATTACTCAAGACACAAAATTTTATCAAATACCGGTATTGCCCATTCCCTGAATTGTGTCTTATGGAGTTTCCAAAGCTATTTTCAATCTAATTATCTTCTGCATTCAATTCACTGGAGAAGAATTACCCTGTTATTTACATAATTGAGCAGAAACACAACTTGAACATTTGACATGTGCTGGACTGAAATCAAGATACTTTAAGTAGATCTTGCTAATGCTCAAACACCTCTTTTAAAATATTTTTGGATATTTATGAAAGAAAGCAATGATATCAGAATGATAAGAATTTTAAAACATCACCAAAGATACAAGAAAAACATAGTTTGGCACACTTCTGCCTTATTCCACAGGATATGCCAATCACTTTGCTTTGAATTAGTGCTCCAAGTAAAAGGACATTAAAATTGTATATTTGAAGACAATGAGTACAAATGCCTACTCGTTCTGTTTTTGATACTTGTGAATTAGAAGTGAATAAAAATTATGTAGCTAAGTACATTCCTACCAAGTTCTAACCCAATAATATATTGTTTTGTTCCTCTCACAATATTTCATTAATTTGCATCATGCACACTATTTACAAAATATTTCTGCAGTGAGAAATGAATCTTCTCTCCTCACCCTGGCACCTATACTCTTGCTCTGAATGGCCAGTCCCACCTCGTTGTCACCTCTGTGGCATATGCAGTATCAATATGGTAGAATCCAATACATACAGTCAATTTGGTGGCTTCCATTGTCTTACTCTTAAGAGCCTAAAGAAGCAGACAAATGTAATATTTGGAGGTACATGTATAAGTACTAGCTCATAGCAAGCAATCTGAACAGTCTATTAGACTGCAAGGAACACTGTATTCATTATCTGACCACTTACTTATGTAACAAGGCACTGGTTCTCTGAACTTTGAATTCCCACATTTCTCTTCTGTATGACATAAGGAAAACTACAGAGTAAACATTATGATAAAAACAGAAACAATGACTTTCCCAAGTATCACCTTTTCTCCATGTTTCAGATTAATCCTCAGTTTTGAATAATGAACACCAACTCACTTTGGCTGATACTTTCCCAAAATTTGGCTTCTTCTCAGCCTCCAGTAATCCCAGTTAATCAGTGGCATTAGAGGACCCCAGGAACACCTCATATTTGGTAAATTGCAGGTCACAGGGCTGGGCATATAGGTATAGTATTGTTACAATATATGTAGTGATATCATAAATTCAAACACAGGAGAAGGGTTGTCTTAGTTACTTTTCTCTCATTGCTGAGACAAAATAACCAGCACCCAAAGCTAGAGGGGGAAAGATTTATTTAGCTCACAGTTTGTAAATGTTTCCATCTATAATTGTGTGGCTCCAAGGCAGGATGGCACATGGCAGAGGGGCAACCATTCATGGCAGTAGGGGGCAGCAAAAGCATCAAGGAAGATTCTGTGTGCCCCTTATATTGTATGCCTGCTACCTACCCTAGGGTGAGTGTAGCACTCACACCCACAATCCCAGCATTGGACCATGAATCAATCACAAACTCTAGATTCAGCCACTTCCAAAAAGCCCACCCTAAATGACCACATGAGCCTTTGGGGAGACATGCAACACAACCCATAATAAGGATGTATGATACAAAGTATAGAAGAAATAGTGTATGCATTTCTGAGTATCTTTTCAGTGAAGACCAAATAGCACATTATAGCTCTCCCTACAGTGAATTTGCCCAAAGATGAAAATGTTTACAAGAAAACCTTGGAAATCATTTCCCAAGATTTTTACAGGAGTTGCATACATAGAATCCCTCCTCTGCTAGGGCACCCCAGAATCCACTATCCCAAAAGAATACTAAAGATAAATACCAATTTTTGTACAGGTATTTCAGGGAGAACTACCAGTTCTACAGGCTTTCAATGGTGTGAAATCAGAGTTTCCAAATGTCAAATAGGACCCAAACTGTTAACTGGGGCTGCAGCCAATTGTGGTGTCTTACATTAACTCTTTTTATTAATTCTCCCATACAGAGAGACTGCTATTATGTTAGATACCCAGTCTCACTGTATGTAAGAATAAAAATTGGCTTGAGAAACAGGTATACTCAAAGACTTATAGTTATGAATAAGAAATTACCCTTGTCAAGTAAGGAATTATTGAAACATACCTTAAAACATACTCTCCTTCCTTTAGGAAAGCTAAGACTAAAGTGAAATTTAAAATTTTTGTCTTATCTACCAAATTTTTACACTGATCTGAAAGTTTACTTACAATAAGATGATAAGGTAATCCAAAGCCACTCTTTTTCACCTATTGTAACAATTTCATAATGTTCTTTTAATATTACAGTGGAGGAGATGTTAGGTCCTACCATCCTGGCCCAAGACTAACCCTATAGCTTTTAGCTTTGTTGGAACTCAGAGACCTTCAAAGCGACAATGGTGGTCATGTCTTTAATACTTCTGTGCTTCAATGCATCTTTGCACAGCACATTTACCAAATCTGTCACATGTCTGCAGAGTTTGTATATTCCCTTATAACTTAAAAAAGGAACAATATGTATTCATATTTCAGGAAGCAAGCTAATTAAGTGGTATGAAGATGATATTAGAATACAAATTTCCTTTTAGGCTACTGAACTCTCTTCTTTACTCAATTCATTTCAGGCCACTTTGTGTGTCATTGCATTTTTAATTCAATATACATTGTCAAGGACTTATATTTTACCCACACCCTTATTTTTTCTTGATGCAGATCATCACAGAATATTGTGTTTTCAAGTTAATCTTGCACAGTGAAGCATAGTACATGGGAGAGTCTACTTAGTTTAAGTCCAATATCTAGATGCTGACTTTACACAACAGTAAAACACCCAAACTCCCAGTTATTTATTTTGTGCTTTTCATATCCATTAAGTTTTACTATACTCATTTCTTCTCCTCTTCTTGGAAAGAAAAAATTTTCTGGGACATATAAATAAATAGAGAAACTACCCCCACTGCAGCCAAAGACCAAATAAAGCAGCTGATAGGCATTGTTATTGACTGCATGTGATCATCTTTCTTAACAATCTGGGCAAGAGACTGGGATAAAGGGAAACATAATACCTAGATCAATAGGTGATGCCCTACTTGACATCTAATGAAGGGCAAATCCTAACATTCTTCTCTGTAGCTCTGAATGACTCTACTTCCCACAAACAGAGAACCTGGAACATCTCCCAGAAACACACTGGCTCTGAGCAACTTGACAACTGGTCAACTCTCTCCTCCTAGGGTCTTTACTTTTGAACTCTCTACTCCATCATCACTACCATTATTTCTTGAGGCATAGAGGTGCCATATCCCAGTCCAGAAATGAAGTGGCCATCATTCAATCTCACACACTGATGTTTGAAATTCCCACAGGCTGTCACTACTCTGGTTAAGCACAATCTGGTCATTCTTTTCCTTCCCATGGCCATTTATAATGAGACTCCATGTATCTAATTGCCTATCTAATGGTTAGCCAACACAGGGCTTGATTATTGTTAAAACAGTGACATTACATCTTCTATAGATAACTAATTGTACTGTATATCTAAAGATTTCACAATGACTACGCATATTTAGTGGTCACGCAGGACATATGGGAGGGGTGAGATTTACATAGTATTCCCCAGGTGAGAAGAAAATAGATCTTGTTCATCTATTTTCTATGACAGAGACTTCTTAGTAAGTTATCATAGTCTCTCACATATTATTGTGAATTACTATGTGATTTAAATCTTGTTAGCCAGTATTGGAAAACTTCGGATACACAGTGTTTTGCTTTGATGTTGTAATTTTTTTGGTACCTACTAATGCCCCTCTTGACCACACATTGTTGTATCACATACTGCACACATGTGCACCCAAAGAATTCAATCACTGAAGTATTTCTTCAGTTTTGATGCTCCAAAAATCAAAACTTGAAATAAAGAAAAAATTTTTTAACTTTTAT
>NW_004955429.1:407489-416657 GCF_000276665.1 Chinchilla lanigera | reverse complement strand
GCTTAGCTGAGGATGGATGAAAAAGGCTACTGGAAATCACTTTTCAAATTGCAAACAGAGGCTCAGAAGTTATTATAGCATTAACCTATTTTATAACTTCTAAATAACTCTCAGTATGTAAGACAAAAGGTAGCCAAATGTTTCGTATAATTGATAATCACATTCAACCTTATCTAAAAGAAAAGCCTAGACAGTTTTTAAACTCTTATAAAATTGGTAGAGTTGATTAAATTATAATGCTGTGATGCCATAAGATATTGCAAGCAACTAAAGGTGAAACAGGTGATGAATTATTAAAGATTAGACCAAATACTTTTAAAGTAGTAATTTAAAAATAAAGGGAATATATTGAATAAGGTCATATAATATGGATGATAAAAATATATAAAATAATATAATAATTATTTTTGAAAGAAGACAGCTGAATTGTTACTAAATCTCCTATATGATGTTGAATCTTCTAGAATTCATATTTACCCTCCTTTTAATCTGAGAAACATATTTACTCATACAAGGGGAAATGCTTTAGCACTCATGATTAGAATGGAATGAAATTTGTTTCAAGATAAAAGCACTGTAAACCATGCCATGATTTGATAAATCCACAGCCCTTTCCTCAAACTTTTTTTTTTTTTCTTTTTGGTCTTTTTCAAACAGGGTTTCACTATTGAGCTCAGGCTGGCCTTGAGCTCACTTTGTAGCCCAGGCTGGTCTTGAACTCACAATGATCCTCTGCCTCAGCCTCCCAATGCTGGGATTACAGACGTGCATCACCAAGCCCAGCCAGAAAGAAGGGTTTTTTTTTTTTGATACTGGGAATCAAACTCAGGACCTTGCACTTTGCAGGCAGGCACTTGTGCCACTGAGCTACATCCCCAGCCCCCTTTCCTCAACCTTTAAAAGCCTTCACATAACATCTTCTAGTTTCTGACCTATACTTCTCTGAAAACATGTCATCTTTATGATGCTCCTTTCCCTCCCAATAAGGAGGGTGGAATTACACTGAGTCTACCCAGATAATCCAGAAAAGATTTATATTCATGATCTTTAATTTAATCCCATAGGAGAAGTGTCTTTTTGTATGCAAGGTAACACATGCACTTGTTCCATGTGTGAGGATATGATGTGGTCTAGAGGGTCATGATTTACCTACAGATCTGGTAGGGTGATTAATTTCAGGTATGTACGCCTTAGATTTCTATACTTTCTGGAAGGAATAATTATATCATCAGGCCCCAGATATTAAAATACAAGACTTTCAAATATCAAGTGAAAATTATACCTACAAAAACATGTCTATGTGAGGCTGATGTTACACTGACTTTGCTTTGGTACCCACTTCTTCATGCACTCCCTTCCTTTTCTCTGTTAAAACTCTACCAAAGGTATGTTAACATCATCTTCCACCCATCATGCAGGCAGTGCACATATACAATTTTTTGACACTGTTTTATTTCTAAGAATTTTTAGTCACACCTAACACTTAGTTCAGGTAGTTACTCTCATGTTAACTACTTGGAAGTTTATCATGGTTGAAATCCTCCATTAACCCACCCTGGGCAGGCAGAGGCTTTTATGTAATAGCCAGTTTCTCCAGTACTATTCAAAAGTTCGAGTTTTCACAAATAATCACGGGAGGAAATGCTATGTGTAATAGTGTGGAATGATGCACTTCAAGCCCTGAACAAAAATAATTGCCAATCGATATATTAATGTATCCAGCAAGTTCATACTTCATAGCTGAAAGGAGAACTACTTTAAGTATAATCAACAGGAATTCAAAACCACTAAACAAGCATTACATGAAATTCTTAAATGTACCTCATATCCAGAAATAGAAGTAAGATAAATGCTCTCTCAATATATGGAAAATAATATACTGTCCCAGCTGACTAGATAAGCAAATGAGAATTAGGAAAGAAATGTTCAATAAATCATCAGATCTCTAAAATGAAGAATTTTGTATTGGTCAGCTGTCCCATTGCTAGAATAAAATACCCAACACTTATAAGTTAAAGGCGAAGTGTGAGTAACTCAACTAATCTACAAGAAAAAAATTTTACTGCTTCATTATTTTAGACTTTTCTCTACATGGTTGGCTAGCTCCAATACAGCAACAGCATGGCGGGAGGGTACAGTAGAGCAAAGCTACTAACTTCCTGATAGCTAGCAAGCAGAACACAGCGGAAGAATGCCCACGAGATTCACTTTTCGGTGACCTGCTCCAGAGATCACTTTCTCCAGTTGGGCCAAGCCAATGTTTTAAAAGTGCCTTCAGCTCTGAACATCGACACATTAACCCACTGGTGAGTATAGAGGAAGCTCCATAATCCAACCACCTCTCCAGCAGTCTCTTCATGCAGTAAGTGTGAAAATGAAGATTAACTGACACCAGTCTACCCCTCTCAACTTGACACCTACTCATGTCTTAAACTATAGTTAATTTAAAAAATAAACTCAAATAATGTCACAATTTGACCTAAAATGATGTAAGTATCCTGTGTACTAATCAAAATGCAAGAATGCAGCCCTCGGTATCTCAATAGTTTCAGCATTGTTCAAAAGTTCAGATCCAAAGTCTCCATTGAGAATCAAAGTGCTGTTTGTTTATTCTTAGATAACAACTGTTTTAAAAAAGTCACATGTTGGCAAGATAAAATAGCATAAAGTAAATATGCCCATTCCAAAAGAGAGAAACAGAATGATAGACAAAAATCAGACAAAAACAAGATCAAAATCTAGCAGGAGGGGCTGGGGATTTAGCTCAGCCGCAAAAGCTCCTGCCTGGCAAGCGCAAGGTCGTGAGTTCGGTTCCCGGTACCGGAGAAAAACCAAAAAAAAAAAAAAAAAAAAAAAACAAAATCTAGCAGGAAAAACTTTAAGGCATGATTCTATGTCTGGCATCCGTGGACATCTCAGCTCTGGCCTTGTGGGCTGAAGTATGCAGTCACTTTTTAGGACTGTCTGCACGCCTCTGGTTCTCCTAGCAGAAGTTCCACATTTTTGGAATACTGAGCTTTCTAGGTTCTCCACAGAAGCCTTGGCCATGCTCCCAAAGGTTCCTGCACTTTTCTTATCTTTTTTCTGTGAGGTTCCTTTTTTTTTTTTTTCGTTTTTCTCCGGTACCAGGAACCGAACTCACGACCTTGCGCTTGCCAGGCAGGCGCTTTGCCGCTGAGCTAAATCCCCAGCCCTTTTCTTAATACTTTAAAGAAAATAGTACATAAAAAAGAACAATAGTAAAATGCAAACAAAACAATGCAAAGACATTAAAAATGATATGGGGTTTCAAACCAAATCATAGGGATTAACAGTGGTTGTTATATTGCATATTGCTATCTTCAGTGAAGTTGCTCAGATTTCCAGATGTAAGAATCTTTTTTAAGACAGAGTAGTAAGTTTTTTCTTTGAAAACATCTTAGAACACATAATAGACACTGATTATAAACTATACACCTACTTTTCTTTGATTGAGGAATTCATCAACCTCCATGAAATCTATGACTCCTTCCTTCGTAAACTTTGAATGCATATTATTGCATTCTGAGTATTACTACAGTAAGTAAAGAAAGTAAATTTTAGCATTGATTGGGATGAACAAAGGAAAGGCTCCAGTTTTGTACATGCTGAGTACGGAGCTGGTCTATCTAGTGGCACACAACTTGTGGGTGGGCAAGTTTACAGAAGTAGAACAAAGGTAGTTTTGTTACACTGAGATAGTTGAACAACACAGCCTTGCAAGAAGACAAATTTCAGGATGTCACAGGACCTCGTTTATAGGAACACAGATGTCAACCTTATCAGCATCAGAGTAGAAGTCAGCCTTGCAGAAAAGCAGATTCCTGAGAAACCAGGACATCACAGAACTCTGTCTATGGGATCATAATTGTTAACTTTATCTGTAACAGAGAAATGAGCAACAGTTATGGGAGAGCAGTATTTGAGGGGAACTGCTAGGTGCTGGAAGAAGAGAAAAATACGCTTTTCGCTAACTCCCACTTTAATAGATGGGGCTTTGGGGAGATGATGGATCATAGATTGTGATACTTACCAGCCCACTGATGAGCTTCTAGCTACATGTGATGTTGGGACATGAAGCCTAGTTGAAGGTGGTGGGTCCCTGGGAGTGTGGCCTGGAAGGGTCCATCTCCTTTCTTTGTCCCATGATCTCTCTTCAGTGCCTCCTGCCTGCCATACCATAATTGATCCTCCTCTGCCATGGTGCCCTGCCTTTGTGCCAGCCCATTATGGATCAAAACCCCTACAGATTATGAGACACAATAAGCCTTTCATCCTTTATGTCACAGTGATGGGTATTGTGTCGCAGTTGTAAGAAAGTAACAAGAACACGTGGGCCATTTTAATTTTTTACTTCTCCCACGTTCCTACTGACATTTCCTTTATTTCATTAAACCCTACTGCCAGACAGAGGGAAGAGGAGTAGGCAGAGAAGGAAGATACCTGAAGGTCTATTTTAACAAAGGCCATGTAGGAAACAAAAAGGGCAATTAAAATGATTTTTTATATTCAAGTGACCATGAACAAACCAATAGCCTCTTTCAGTTCCCTTTATTATAAAATAAGTGAACAATTAAACTAACTTCTTTATTCATAGTGATTGTGACAACTCATTGAGTGTCCTCCTTAATATTCAGTAATTCTTCACAGTGTTAGTATCACAGATCTGTTGCTACTACTCACACTGCGATACCATTGTGTTAGCAGGAAAAATACTACACTCACCCCTATTTATTATTCCTTAACAGCACCAGTCATTGCCTTTTTTCATACTTTGAGATGCGATGGCGGTTGTTACTTTAACTATTTACTGAACAAAGCCAAACAAGCTGCATATGTAAAATCCTTATTTATTTTTTGTATGACACAGGTTCTGCGGCAAATAAATTCAGAGACACATTCAGTGGAACTTCTTTTATAGAATGCTGCACAGATATGACATGAAAGCTGGCATTTGCTGTGTTGTGAGTAAATGGTTGACTGAATGTCATTTCAATTGTTTTGTCCACATTTAGCAGTTATCTGTGAGATCAAGATTTGCCCATGACTGAGAGAACAAACAAAAATTTTTGGAGATAAAAATCCTAAACCTGTTGTAAGTCTTTTCCTAATATGTAATCACATAGGCTGTGCTACCTTTCAGTACTTTTAGTCCTATTTCTTGATCTGCTGCTCTTCTGCAGGCCAAAATATTTGTGTTATGTTGGGAAATCTTCCAACACATGCTGAAATAAATGTGTTCCTGTCCTGGAGAATAAGAGAGGGATGTTTAGTGGGTGTGGAGTTTTTCTTAACAGCACAGGTGTAATCTGGCCACCACACACCTTGACTTTTACAGCCCATTATGTGAAACCTTTTTTCATTTGTTGTTCTTCCATCTCTCAATTTGGAGACCTAAAAGCAGAAAATACCTCTGTCCTCTGTGGGGTGGGCTGATACTCATGGGCATGATATTCATGGAACGGAACATTTGCCATAAAGAATGTCAAGATGGAAACAACAGTGAAAATCAGAGGGACCGTATAAAGTCTTAGTCCCACTGCTGTGAGACAAGGGCCTCCACCACTGGCATTTGTCTATGAGAATCAAGGATGAGATACCCAAATGAATCATATTCAAGGGAATAAGGAACTTTTCAGGAAAATTTATAGAACCAAAAAAGAAATGTCCTTGGGTAATAGATGTGCTTTGGATGTCAAGATGTCCTTTAGACAGTCACATGGAGATAATGAGCAATTAATTTGTTATTCCATTGCAGAAATTTAGAGAATGTTCTGTGTTGGTGATACCGACCTATGGTTCCTCAGCCTGTGAATCATATTGAAAGCCATGAAAAAATCTAAAACTGCTGTATTTCTGCAATTTAAAGACATTGCGCTGGATGCCTATGGTACCCTGGGAACCCAGTGAGATAAAAGACAGTAAGAAGGACAAAGGGAGTTTACTACACCACCATTGGTTTTAAAGTGTGGTTAATCCTACTCAGAATCTTAGCTAACACTCAGCTGATGCAGGGAGAGGGAACAATTTGTGTTTCTGAGAAGGTCACAACAGGTACCGATGCTGCTGCTCCAGGCACCACATTGGAGGATTCCTGTCTACAGTGGGCAACA
Source organism: Chinchilla lanigera (assembly GCF_000276665.1). Classification (NCBI taxonomy): domain Eukaryota; kingdom Metazoa; phylum Chordata; class Mammalia; order Rodentia; family Chinchillidae; genus Chinchilla; species Chinchilla lanigera. The sequence goes on along the minus strand of NW_004955429.1, from coordinate 410,526 downwards.
TTGTTTAAGAAGCCTCTTGATAAAATAAATACTTGGCCTCAGTACTTGAGCATTTCCACCTTTCCTTTCAGGGTGGACCCGAGTGCCCCATTTCTCTTGAAAGGTCCAGCTCTTTGCTCCATGGCAAAAAAGTACAAGCGATCTCCAGCTCTGATTGCCCTTTGCTTCTAGCTGCACCAGGGGCTTGTGGCCCTGGTGCAGAGTTCACTGGAGAAGGAGATAAAAGAGAACCTGCAGGTGATAATGGGCATTGTGGGCGTCAGAGCTCCTGCATGGTATCCTTAATGTATGTGCTTCCTTATCGCCTCCCAGGGTATTTTTGGCTGAGCCAACTTTTCTGGTGCATTTCCTATGCACGTGTGATTGTACATGTGTCTGGAATTGTTTCCTCCTCCTTTACCACAGGAGAGAGAGTAGAACCAGTGAAAATTAGGTTTGGAGAGAGCACAGAGCTTGGCTTTCTTCATTAAGGCAGCCGGGTACTGTGTTTCCCTGTGCAAGGAACATCTTTTATTCCTTTTGTTCTGAAATAAGGGATTTTGGTGAGGTGATTTATTGCACAAATCATATGATAGCTGGGCTTTGGATTTCTCTGAATACTCATGAATTTCAATGTTTGTATATTTATTCACTTTGACTTTTTTCACTGGTCAATGGCTAGTTCTTATTTTGCCAAATTAAGATTGGTTATATCTATTTCAAGTTGGAGATTTTCATTAACTGCATTACATTTAACAGCTGTAAAACAAGTCACTCCCAATGGTGAGATATAACATAAAAAACATTTCTTTTGCTCATGAATCTGCTTTTGCTCTTTCCTTTAGCTCCTCCTGGACTCAGTGAGGTGTTCTGTCTAAGCAGGCTTCTGTTTTTATTCACAATCAACCCTCTCTTGCATTGCAGGACAGTGAATCCTCACTGCTTCAAGAGTTTGTTGGCTGTTGTCTGGAGGGCTTTAGGTTCCATTCATGTCATTTTCACCCATCAACCTACTAGGCCAGGCTTCTCTTCTCCATCTAGAGCTAATCATGGCAGTGAGTAGAAACTTTCAAGGCCTTTTGATACCTGGGCTCGGAATTGGTACATCGTTGCCTTTGTTCAATATTAGTGGCCTATAAAGGTCAGAAGACGGGCAAGACTCGAGAAATAGAGAAAGAGTGACCATCTCCTGGTGGGAAGGGGTGCAAACTGACATGACAAAAAGTGTAGGAACTGGAAAATGAGATCAAAGTTTTATGAGGATGTAAGTGCCTGGTAGTCACAGTCATAGATTTTGCTGCCATCTTCTAGATTTGCCCAAAGAGGGTGTTGCCTGTAATATACATATTGAAATGTTTTATGAGTCCTCAGATTCAAAATGTACCTGCTCCCTCCCATAACGCCATAAACTATAATCTCTTCCAGCTCAAGCTCATACTGGAGACAAACCCAAAACCTGGGCTTGCTCTTCCAAAGTAGACCAGGTGAACCTCTTTGTTCTTGTCCCCTAAAGTCTAAAGGGACCCCTGAACTATAGTTTTGTTTTTATCATGAGGACAAGTTGCTTAGGTGCTGGATATGTTACTGGTTGGTTTGAATCTTTCTACAATATGCAGAGTTATAAACATCACACTGTACCCTATTAATATATCCAAATAGTATTAAAAATAAACATAATTGAACTTTCATCTTGTCCCTGGACACACAAACTGAGAGTCATGATGACAGTGTGATTCAGTCAGTTAGTGAAGAAATGGCTGAGTCCTAAGTAATTTAAAAAGCTTACAGACTCCTCTGACTTTCAGCACAACTTTGGGTATGCATATAAAATGCTCTACCTCAATATAGATCTATCTTTCACAGTACACCTTTAACCATCCTGCAGGAAATACTGGGCTGGGCTCTATCTTCATTGAACACCAACCTGTTCGGTGAGAGGTGACAGGAATTGTGGCTGACCTGACCTGTGATACTCTACTCCCATACCTCGAGTCTGGGAATATAGAGTATTATAAGATGCAGAAAGAAGCCTCTCCTATTCAGATGCTTTGAGCAGGAGATACTTTTAGATATTTTTCTCTTTTGCTGTTGCTTGGTATGGGTAGGTTTTCCTTTCTCATTAGTTTTTCATACTTTAAATGCATATATATTTTTGTTATTTTGTAATTTTGATGTATTGTCTTATTTTCTATTTTCTCATTCATATCTCATGCTTTTTGTTTTTCTTTTTTTATTATTGTAAATTTTTCTTCAATTTTAACTTTTATTGGATTATCCATTTTTTTATTTTAAAAATAAAAGGAGGAAAATACTAATAGGCAGACAACATTTTACAAAATAGCAAAGGAACAGTACAGACAGTACAGAGTTACAGAAAAAGTGGTAGGGAATGAACAATGCTTGTTGTATTACATATTGATATCTTCAAAATGGTTTCTCATGAAAACAGATATAGACATGCAATGCTTATCAACCAAGGACTCATTGACATTTTCTTTCAGCAAAGAAATACAAGACAGTAGAACAGCCATGTTGACTATCCTGCCTATACATACATACACACTTTCTCCTTCTTTCCCTTTCCTTTTCCCACATCCCAGTTGCCCTTTACCTTTGAGTGCTTTACTATCAATTCACAATGTCTATCACATCTCCTAGTTTATATTAACTCTTTCAGGTTTTACACTAGTCATACAATATGGTGCTTGCACATGTATGTTTGATTTATTTCACTTATGAGTATGGTCTCTAATTGTGACCATTTACCTATAGAAGCCTTAAGTTTATCTCTGTTTGTAGCTGAGTAATATTCCATTATATAAAAGTATCACAATTTTCTTATCCAATCCTCAGTGTATGGACATTTGGGTTGCTTCCACATCTTAGCAATTACAAATTGTGCTGCTATGAACATAGGTGCACATAAATCACTGTGATATGATGTTTTTAGATCTGGGAAAATACCCAGCAGGGGGATAGCTGAGTTGAATGGGACCTCTAGACTTAGATTTCTGAGGAATCTCCAAACTGATTTCCACAGTGGTTTCACCAGTCTGCA
>NW_004955429.1:393214-402623 GCF_000276665.1 Chinchilla lanigera | reverse complement strand
CAGGAACCAGGTGCAGCCTGGATGGGTAGCAGTCACAGACTTCCCCAACCTTCGACTCACTAGAGGGTCTGGGCAAGGGGAAAGCACAGACTCAAATCCACGGGCTATGCAGCTCCTGGAGTACTTGCTATCTCAGTGCAGGGCATGCGGGATTGGGAGAGTCTGTTTGGCTGCCTCTGATTACCATTTTTTGTTCCTATCTTTTCCATTGTAATTGGCATTGTTGCCCACAGTTTTGTTAATGAATCTCTTCACTGCAAGATTTTCTTTTGCACTGCATAAGACTACACTCACTTTATCATAATTAAAGACTTTTTCATGCATCTTTTCATCTCCATAGTAGGAGGTGCAATCATATAATTTTTAGTCTATGCTGGGCACTGTTGAAGAGAGAATAGCCTCTCCAGGGTAGCTCCCTTCCCTTTTTAAGCCATATTGCTCTTTAGCATATTTCCTAGCCTCCTATTCATCTGCAATTGAAGAAGGGGCCTGATTTATTGGCCTGGGGATTAGGAGGAGGTACAAAAACCTCCCAGTATTATCAGGCAGAGCAGAGAGACCCACACCTCCTTGAAAGACAAATGGGGGTTCCAGAACAGAGTGTTCTTTTTAGTTTCTGAGCGCTTCCTGTGACAGACATTTATAAAACCCTGAACATAAGACATTTCATTCCACCTTCATCTGTCAAGCAGAAATGCTATAATTGGACAGTAGTCTCCTAGCCCACAGTGCCATGGTGGAGCCATCTTTTGCCACCTCCCAGTTCATACTACGCCCAGACCATATTATAATAGTAGATTAGCTGTTCTTGTTTTAAACTGTGAAGATTGAACCTGTCCCATTCATCAAGGATATGGCCTATTGGCAAAGTCCATGAAATCTGTGTGATGATGAAATCCAGTGGATTTCCCATTTGGTTGTCTTGGAACCTAAAGAGAGATGGGAGACAGCTAGACCTCTGCTTCTTAATGCAGCATCCCATGCATAAAGCGACCTGAGGTCTACAGGTTGCCCTTGTGAGGCTTTTAAAAACCTGGATAGAAGCCTCTGTCCAGAATCGCAGAGTGCTACTGACATCATTTTACCACAGATCACAGAAGAAATGCCCCCCTCATGGGCCTTTGTCACCACATTTGGACCCATTAACTCCTTAGGGAGAAGGAGGCTGGGCCAGCTGTTGGTTGTGCCTGGTCCAAACTCCAGTGAGGTAATGGCAGAACTTCCTCAAGCAAAGTTCTTTTAACCATCTTACTGAACCTCTTGATGGCCCAATTTGCATTTAGAAACTATATGGGAAAAATGTGTCTTGCATTTATGGTTGACAAAAGTACTAAGAATTGGGATGGCTCTTGCACCAGAATAATGTTGGCTCTGCTTTTAAAATGGACACTTGTTTTTTTTTTTACAGCTTCCCTTTCTTCCCTGCTGAAGCCAGGAAAGACTGAAATGCCCCTCTGAGTTGGAAGCAGGCCTGCAGCTTTGCCTGCAGGCTTGCACCTGCCGCACCACCACAGCCGGGGTCCTCTGGCATCATAAGTGCTTAAAGGAATAATAAACTATTTTCAATTTTTGTGTGTGAAGAAAGAAAAGTTTCCTTCTCCGGATCTAAATAAACCAAAATCAGAGCTTAAGTACACAAGGCCAATTATTTAAAAGGAGAAAAGAGAGAGAGAGAGAGAGACAGACAGACAGACAGACAGACATAGACAAAAAAGAAAGAGAGAAAGAGAGAAGACAGAAAGAAAGAAAGAAAGAAAGAAAGAAAGAAAGAAAGAAAGAAAGAAAGAAAAAGAAAGAAAGAAAAAGAAAAAACGGCAGAGACTGGAGGCACAAGTCCATGTAAAAGTTACACATAGTGACAGAAAACAAGATGGTGACTGGCCTTGCAGCAAGGTAATATGGCAGCACTCCTGACCAAAACACAAACCTAGAAAAAGCCATTTATAAACTACAGTATGGAAGATGTGCTAATTTAGTCAAATGAACAAGAAACCTGTTAACAACCAAACATAGCCTTGGAGTGAATGCAAGTGGCCAGAAAGATAAACAAAAGCCTACATGTCCTCCACCGCCTTGCACAGAAAAGCAGCAAACAGCTCTCTGTATTCGCAGCATAGAGGACAGAGGAAAAGGAGAGAGGAAACTTCCTGGCATTTTAGAAAGAAATAGAAACTGCACCACCTAGCCTTTCCTTAGTCTCTCATCCCTGAGCTTTATTCTCAATTTCACTCTGAAGAGCTGGCTTCTGCCATACTCATTTACCCTGCACTTTTCAAATAAATTTTTGACACCATAATTGGCTTGTTTTCCAATTCTTGTTCAAGGCAAAAAGAACCTGGTAAGCCATTTCTAAAGAAACTACCCTGGAACAGTTGGCAGACTCGGCCCCCAGAGTACACTTCAGTGTGACCAGGCATGAGAATAAACTCGTTTATCAGAAACTAAGGAAAGTGTTGAAAGTCAGAGGAACATGTAAGCTATTTATACTGATTGAAACTCAAGCCATTTCTTCACCAACTGACTGAATCACACTGTCATCATGACCCTCAGTTTGTGTGTCCAGGGACAAGATGAAAGTTCAATTATGTTTATTTTTAATACTATTTGGATATATTAATAGGGTACAGTGTGATGTTTTTATCTCTGCATATTGTAGAAAGATTCAAACCAACCAGTAACATATCCAGCACCTAACCAGCTTGTCTTCATGATAAACACAAAATTATAGTTCAGGGGTCCTTTAGAGTTTAGGGGACAAGAACAAAGAGGTTCACCTGGTCTACTTTGGAAGAACAAGCCCAGGTTTTGGGTTTGTCTGGAGTATGGGGTTGAGCTGGAAGAGATTATAGTTTATGGCGTTATGGGAGGGAGCAGGTACATTTTGAATCTGAGGACTCATAACACAGTTCAGTATGTATGTAATAGGCAACATCCTCTTTGGACAAATCCGGAAAATGTTTGCAAAGCCTATCACTGTCACTACCAGGTACTTACATCCTCATAAAACTTTGATCCAATTGTGTACACAAGTTAAAGTTTGGCAAGCTGAACTTTGTGATATAGTTTGAGTTGTCATAAAGAAAGACTTTTTCTGGCAGAGGGAAATCATTCAAATGAGTAAGTCTACTTCTGCTTTTATAGAACTGAGATGGCTGGCGGGAGAATTTCAAGGGTCTGAGCACCACCTGAGCCTTCCTGCAGGGTTTTGGGGGTCATAGAAAAGAGGGGCCAACTAAGGCTGAGGATTGAAACTATCTCAACGTCTTTATCCCTTAGTATTTAGCACTTGCACCAATATTTTGTGAAAATTGGAAATCTGTTCTGCTGGAGAAATTGCTTGGTACACGGGTGCTTCTGCCTGAGCATGGGTAGATATAGATTTCCCAATGATTCAGAGTTTCCTGTTTGTATGTAATTGAGCAGAAAATGTAACATCTTAAAATATCTCAGGAATCCTGAGTTGTGCAAGAGAGGGGAAAAAATAGAGCTGGGAAAGGGGAGGAAGGTAGAGGTGTGAATGCAGCAATGAAAAGAGGGTGTGTTCTTATAAGTCACAACATACATGTTCCTCAGCTGTGCAATTGATTTTTTTTGTTTTCACTCATTCTGTAAAACATAGTTTTCAGACCTGCTATGTAAACTCTTAAATCTTAGTGATAGTAAGACTGCATGAAAGAAAAACTAAGTAGCTCTGCGATGGGAAATCAACTCTAACTAAAATGGGTCATTTAGATAAAAGCAGGACAAATAATTTTGGTGGTGGACACGTTTTTCCAGTCTTCATCAGGCATACATCCACAGGTTTAAATGATGGAAGGCTGCCCCCTGAAGCAAACTTGTTTGAAAGAGAAATGTAAGCACAGTGAATGGATATCTATGACCTTTCATTTAATTCATGATTTAGCCTAACTTGAATGTGTGAATCTGTATTAAAAGTGAAACAGTAAGAAAAACAAACAGTAAACGCTGATTATAACGCTCGATGTATGAGATTTTTATGAATAGAGGGTTAACAGAAACCAGAGAATTATAGAATTACTTGGCAGAAAATGTGTTCAAGTGGGGGGTTCAACGTGAAAGCTGTTTGCTACATGGGCAGTATACACTTGAAGTGTGTTCTACGTGTGAGCAGAAATAATTAGAGATTAAGAGTGTCAAAAAACTTGAATGGATAAAGAAGATGTGGTTTTTGCACACAGCAGAGTACTACTCTGTCATTAGGAAAGATAACCTTGAGGAATTTGTAGGATAATGGATACACTTTAAAAGAAAAATTTTAAGTGAATTAAATCAAACACAAAGATTAAATTTTACATGGTTTATGTTATATGAGTAACTCAAAGGAAAAATAAAGAACAGAATAAAAAATGGATGATAGGAAGTGAGGAGGTATGTCTTTCTAAAAGGGGAACATGATCAAAAGATAGAGAAGTGGGGAGAGAAGGGAGGTAAAGGAGACTGAACAAAGGAGTTAAGGTGTGTTACATACATGTACCAGCTCCATACAAAGACTAAATATTACATATGGTGGACATGCACAACAAGTAGTAGGAAATCAAGAGATGGATAGAGAGGTGGGGGAGGGAAAGGGAAAGGGATGAAAAGAGAATTAAAATGTGTTATGTCCAAGTACCAGTTCCCCAAGAACGAAAGTAAACATTATATACTTCAAACACTTGTTAAAAATATATAAATACAAAAAACTTAAAAGTATGAGTTGTCTTCATGAAAAATGTCAGATAATATTAACATATCTTTGTTAGAAACTTGAACTGAGAGCTGGAAGGTAGTCTATCAAGAAGCAAGAAATTAGAAGCAGTATTATATCAGTATTAAAGAACATGTTTTTGTAGATGTAATTTCCCAGTTGATAGCTAAGAGGAAAATATAGAGGGTCAGTACCGAGGCACCAGTGATACAATTATTCCTCCTGGAATAGGGAACTCATGTTTATACCTCAAATTAATCATGATACTTAAACTGTGTGATAAATCCTGACCTGCCCTCAAGTATATCCATACTGAAATCCTTACAACAAACTGATATATTGCTTTACTTTGCAGATTGGAGTAAAGATCATGGAATGGTAACTTTTTTCTGGCATTGCTGGGTAGACCCAATATAACTATAACATACTTTTAGGTAGTGTGAGAGGAATTAGTGAGACAAAATGTTAGGGTTCTATGAGGCAGAAAGACAGCACCCCCAAATGGAGTTGGAAGTCCTAAACAGACTTTACTGAGTGATAACCCTCCCGGGCTCTTACAAAAATATCAGTCAGGTGTCTTGCAACTGTCTGGACCACCCCATAGCATGACTGGGGAGGCCACTGTCTGAGGGGCACACGGGCCTTTCCTGGGCACTGTGTGAACTCTGCCTAACTGGACCCTAGAAATTGTGGGGTAGAGATTATGTTGCTCACCCAGTGGCCTGAACTGTCCTCTAAACCCCTTAAAACCCTAGACAGAAAGCTTTGGTGGGTGTCCTATTCAGAACCTCCTGGCCATCAAGAGCTCTACTTCCTTACCAGTATGTTTTACCTTCTTTCCTTTATATCTTTTAAATAAAGCTGCTTGGGCCCCACCTCCTCCATTGCCAGTTTCATTCTTCACCACCATGGGACATGACCTCGGCATTCCAGTACCATATCTGGGGGCTTGTCCAGGAGTCCAAGAGGAGGAAAATACAGGCTACACTTCCCTACACTCTCTGCTTTCACTTTGAGACTTTCTGCCCAAAACAGTATTTGTGTCTACAACAACTATTTTTAATTTCCTATCATCTTGTTTTGAAATTCTGCATCAGTTTTATGATTTTTGCATTGTTCTGCTTTTGTCTTTGTTGTTATTAGTTTGTTATTTTTTTTCCTTTAAAATAAAAATAAGAGCCAGGAGTGGTGGTGCATGCCTACAATCCCAGCACCTAGGAGGCTAAGGCAGGAGAACAAACTTGTTTCAAGTTTGAGAACAACCTGGGCTACAAGTGAGCATAATTTCAGCCTGAACTGCATAACAACTCCCTGTCTCAAAAAAAGCCAAAAGAACACACCCCAATATCTCTGTCTTATCAAGCAATCGGAAGTGTTAGCGTAATAGCTGACCTTGACATCTTGGAGGACAGGTTTCACTGACATGGGCTAACCTGATCCTCCTCTAAAATGAGTGCATGGAATGTCCGCCTAGTCTCACCTCAGTTTTCATTTCTGATTTGCTCTTTCTGCTGGTGTTGGAGTGATCTCTGCCCTCTTTGCTCTTGGCTCTCTGTGGCCTGTGGTCTTTGGGCATAGCGCTCCTTTAACTTGCTATAGGCATTAGAGGGAATGAATCACCTTTCTCTATCCTGACTCCCTTTGTTGGGAAGCCAAACCAGGGGTAAGAAAGACCCCCATATCTTCTTGTTTCATCTTCACGTCTGGTTTCACTCTTGCAGGCACAGGTCTGATAGTTAAAAGTCTTTGGAACATCTGCCACTTCCAAGATTCCTGTGAAAGGTTAACTTCATCATGGGATAGAGCACTGTTAGTTCTACTGGGCTCCAGACAACTCTCATGAATCTGCTAAATTTCTGTTTTATGTTTGTGCAAGAAAAGGAAGAAATGCTCTTGTTACATAAAATTCTCCTGCTCCCTGAGCATTTTGCTCCAGTTCTTTCTGACTTTGGTGTTCTTGCTCATAATTCTGTGTCTCCCTTGTGACTCACATTCTTCATGTCATTCAAACTTTTCTTCTGTCACCACTCCCACCTGCTACATGATCCTCCCCGCCTCCTGAAACCAGATAAACTGGTGCATTTAAACAAAAGCTATAACTTTTATTTGTGAGGTCCATGGGAAAAACAGCCCTTGAAGGACACGCAGCCTGGACTAGGTCCTCATGGGTAACAAAGTTAGGATTAACTCCTTCTAGAGACACAAGGGAAAGGAACAAGTCTTCCTGCTGAGCTTTGGTGAGTTCCCTGAGCCCACTGGGCCACATCAGCTACTAGGCTTATTCCACAAAGAAACCAGCAGGTAGGATAGAGAAGAAAACATGAAAGTTGTAAGTATGAAGATACATTTCTGGCATGACAGGATTTTGTATGCTAAAGTTTTGGCCTACCAAGGTGGAAAACAAAAAGGTAGCAGCAAAGCTAGGAGGTCCAAGTATGTTGAGAAGGTTTTGTACAGGATGAAGCTGATGAAATGTGCACCTTGGTTACTTTAAATTTTGCTCTTGTTGGTTTCATTGAGCCTGGGTTGCTCTTTCTGAAGCTCTTTATTGCTCAAAGATGGCTAAAAGGAGTGTAGCACTGGCTCTTGGACTGACCATCACTCGTTCCCAGGTCCCAGTTCCCCTCTCGGGTCTGATGTGGCAATGATCCTTCTTCATTGTCTCCTGCCTGAGGACACAAGGATGAGGGACATCACAGGGAAACGAAATCTTCTGTCATCTTAGATAGCTATGAGGTAAGGGGAAATGTGTGGGGACAGCCTGCTAGCCAGATGACCACCTAAGTCTGGTCAAGATCTCTGCTTTTGAGTTTGAGTTTAATGGCAAATATGATCTTCTCTGTGAATAATAAGGTGTTTCATTTGTCATTACCACAAGCAAATTTTGAAATAAATGCTCCAAACTTTTTTATCAAATGGTTGTGAGTGCCATTCACATTTTTCTTTCCTTTTGAGACAAGGTTTCACTATGCAGTTCAGGCTGGCCTTGAATTTACTTTGTAGCCCAAACTGGCTTGGAACTCACAGTGATCCTCCTGCCTCAGCCTCCCAAGTACTAAGATTATAGGTGTGCACCACCATGTTCAGCCTCTATTATTGTCTTAGAACAATCTGTAGGGCTAAAACTAAAAGAGTAAAAGATAAATCACTCAAATTTACTTTGAAACACTGGAGGACTGAGTTAGATACCTGAGCACAGTTGTACAAAATGAAATCTACGAATTTTTTCAATTCTGCCTCTGGATGAAGCACAGTGCTGTATGGAAGCATTCTAGGATATGTATGATCTCTGAGGAGGGAAATAGAAAAGCAAACAACAGCCGGGTATGGTGGTGCACACCTGTAATCCCAGCACTCAGGAGGCTGAGGCAGGAGGATCCTTGCGAGTTAGAGGGCAGCCTGAGCTACAAAGTGTACTCAAGGCCAACCTGAACTGCACAGTGAGACCCTTTCTCAAAAAGACTAAAAAAGAAAACGTAGGGACTAATTAAATTACAATAATAGAGGGACACAAGTACATGGCAACATGTGGGTTTATTATCTAAAAGGCATAATTTAATGGATGACCAAGCAGTAAATGCATGGGCTGAAAACTATACAGAGACAAAGAATTAGTAGGCAATATCCTCCATATAAAACATTCTTTCTTTTTAATGACTGAAATAAGGGATGTCAAGATGGAAAAAAATGTTACATAAATATAATTCCACATATACATATAGAAACAAATTTATTCGGGAAGCTGAGGCAGGAGGATCATTGCAAGTTTAAAGCCAGTCTGGGCTACAAAGTGAGCTCAAGGCCAGCCTGAACTGCATAGCAAGACCCTGTCTCAAAAATACAAAAAACAAACCAAACAAACAAATAAAAACAAATTTAGTCACTAGGCTACTACGTTAGGGAATGTTTTGGGGAGTGTCCTATGAGATACATAGCAGGCCATATAAGAAAATTTACAATTCAGGTTTTATAAATATATGTACATCCCAAAATCTTAAAGATGGAAATTTAAACATTATTAGCATTCATAAGAAGCTCTACAGTCACGCACTGTTCATATCTAGCATATAAGACTTACACATGCATATGCTCTTCTAGACCTAATATTAGTGTGGTATTTGTTAGCAGAATTCTGAGTTCCTTTCCTACTTGCTTTGCTATGGCTGAACTCAGAGCTTACTTAGGTTTGACTGAGTGTATAGAAAATGAAAATGATAAAATATTCAATGTAATATTAATTATGAAAAATTCACTGGGGGATGGTGTTATATAAAAAGTAAGGTAAAAATTGGAGAAGTCCAGATGAAAAAGTAGAAATATTATTTCTCAAACTTATCAAAATAGTTTGCAGCTGAAAGAAAATTATCTGTTTTATACTAAGTGAAAACTATGCTTACCTATCATATTATGGTGACTATTTAAAATGCTAATGACTGGGGCTGGGGATTTAGCTCTGTTGCACAGGGCCTGTCCAGCAAGAGCAAAGTCATGAGTTCAATTCCCGGTACCAGTGGGGTGGCAGAGTGGAATGCTAATAGCTAAAATCAACATTCCCACAAAATGCTATTTGCAAGTTTGGTTTTTTTTTTTTTTCTTTTTCAGACAGGGTCTCGCTACACAGTTCAGGCTGGCCTTGAGCTCACTTTGTAGCCCAGGCTGGTCTTGAACTGACAAGGATCCTCCTGCCTCAGCCTCCCAAGT
>NW_004955429.1:364041-390649 GCF_000276665.1 Chinchilla lanigera | reverse complement strand
TCAGGAAGGGGCCTGAGACCAGGAGTGCATCCCGTACAACCTGGGAAAGGGGATCAGTCAGGTTTTTCTCTTAGTTCTCATTAAAGGTCCATACTCTGTAAACAAGCAGAGTTCACCACTGAAGTTTGTGGAGAAGATACTCTGGATTGTGAGGTTTCTTGTATGTAGAACAAAGGAATTCCACTGCTGTGTCTAGCCCACCCAATGAGGATTTGGGCACAAGGTACCATGTCCTAGGAAAGTGGGTGGAATCCAGGATTAGTGCAAGGCTTAAATCCCAAGAGACACAATGTTCCGTTCTCCAGAGAGATGAGCATCGGTGGTAATGGCCTGAAACTGTTATCAGGTAATGTCAAAAGAAAACATCAGCTACATTTGTACTTTAAGGAATGGGTGTGCAGGAAGATTAATTGTGAATGCAAAAATAAAAAGAAAGCTAAAGAATGTAATGTGAGGTTTATGGCACTGAACAAAAACTGAGATAAATTGTTGGCTTACTCCCCAGAAGTTCCATTCCATTCCGATTCGCAGAAGCACTTTCTTTCTTTCTTTCTTTTCTCTTTTCTTTCTTTCTTTCTTTCTTTCTTTCTTTCTTTCTGTCTGTCTGTCTGTCTTTCTTTCTTTGTTTCTTTCTTCCTTTGTTTGTCTCTCTCTCTTTCTTTCTTTTTTTTTTTTCCTTTCTTCCTTTCTCCCTTTCTCCTCTTCTTCTTTCTTTCTTTCTCCTTTCTTAGGCAGAGTCTCTCTATGCAGTTCAGGCTGGCTTTGAGCTCACTTTACAGCCCAGGCTGGCCTTGAACTCACAACTATCCTCTTGCCTCAGCCTCTCCAGTGCTGGGAATACAGGCATGCGCCACCATGTACAGTTTATTTCTTTTGATAAGCAAATACATTTCTAAGATTACAAAAGAAACAAACATTACTTCTAATAGATTGATAAGCACATAGGGCACAAAGCAATTAGTCAGACTTTCACCTGTCAGAAATAATCATCATGACTTTTAGATTTACTCTTTATACCATGATATCACATGATATTCACACTAATGCTATAATTAAGTCAAAGTCTCTGTTTGCACATTGGAGAATGATTTCCAGAATGTGTTAATCATTTGCCTCAATCAAGCTGCACGCTGCATGAGTGTTTCTACTGCACACTTTGCACCCTTGTCACACATGGACGGTCTGCTTGCAATGACCCCCAAATAGAAAATGTTTTGTGTGCAAGAAAGTTAAAAGGATCACAATTTTCAAATTTTTATCTTTTAATGATGGGGGATGATTTTTTAACTTATTTAATTTTTGTTGTTGGTGTGTGTCTGTGTGAGGGGTACTTGTTAAATAACATGTGATCAAGAAGGGATGCATTATAATAAAGGAAAAAAATACCTAAACATCAAGAAAACAAGCATCTGAATTTTCTAATCCAAATAATATTTAGTAGTTTTTCAATCTTATACTAATAGCTAGTAATATGTCAAAGATGGAACAGAAAAAATTTACAGAAAATAATCCTTTATCACTTCATAGTAATCTACTTAATTGTCTTTCAGATGAAATAGCAAACTGGTTCCAAGTCTCCTCTCACAAGAGGAGCACTTTAATCTCACCACTCCTACATGACCTTGCTCAGCCTTTAAACAGTCACTGTGATTACCTAAACAGCAAAGAGGCAGAGCCATTGATAATAAGAGAAGCAGAACATTGGCTGAGAGTAGGCAGGAAACTTGGTGCCAGGGCCTCTGGTTATAAATAGCCTGTGAAAGCTGAAGAAAAACACAGGAGCGGCTCTGCAAGAGGAGTAACAAGCAATGGATTCCAAACAGCGCGTGAAACTAAGTGACGGCCACTTCATTCCCGCCCTGGGATATGGCACCTATAAGCCTGAGGAGGTAAGAGAGGCGAGGTTGGGGTAGGGAATGTAAGCGGAAGTAACCTCGCAGGAGAGCTGACTTGGCAGGTCAGGTCACTCAGTGTCTGTGTGGTTCTGGGAGTTTTACCAGGTTTTGTTTTCTTCTAAGTGAGACCTTTTCCATGGACTGTACAGAAGATTGTTAGATCTTGCTCCGCATCAGGGACTGATAAAAGTATCACCTATTGACTGTGCTGGGACGTATGTTATTTCCTTATTTCAGTTTGTTCCTCAGATCGGCCGATAAGATGAAAATCTGCAGTCAACACAACTGCTTGTAAAATTCTTCTCCCAGGGTTTGATTGCTATTTATCTGTCTATTTTTATACTTTGGGAAATTTATATTCCCAAAGACAAGATCCTGGGGAAAAGGTGTGGTAAAGGTTAATGGAGATGAGACATATACCATAAGTAACGGGGAGTGCTGCTGTTCTGATTGGGGTAGTCGTGATCATAACCAAGGTAAGTACTGAACGTGAGCCAAGTAGAATTTCCAGTGGACTACTGTCAGCTCTGAAAAACTGTCCTGAAAGTACAACATAACATGATGGTAGGAAAAACTAACACCTATTAAGAGTGTACGTGAATCACAAGTCTGTTACTGTGCTGGATCTAAAGCACAATGATAGACTGTCCTTTGAAATGACGTTAGCAAAGTAGAGAGTGCAGAGTTCCCTAGAACTGAAGGAAAGTTTTCTAGTAATATGCTCTGGCCCGTTAATTGTTTTACAAAGCACTAACTCCCTGCACTTTGAAGTCATAATTTTCCTTTTAATAAGACATGAGGAAATAGCCAAAGAGCAATAGTGCAGATATGAGCTAGGTCTTGGTTATTTTTAGGGCAGAGAATCATGAATCACTGAAAAGGAATAAGATTACACAAAAAAGAGGCTGGAGATCTAGCTCAGTGGTGCAGCACCTGCCTGGCAAGCACAGGGTCCTGAGTTCAATTCCCAGTACCAAAGAAAAAAAAAGCTTACACAAAATGATGGAGCCTTGCTAAATCTCTGAGTGGCCTTATGCCCAGGAAATTCACAGCTGCAATCAGGACTGATGGTGGGACCTCGTCTCTCCTTCACTGTAATTTTACTGAAAAATGAAACTTTCTGAAATTCATTAAGTCAAAAAGCATGTGTTTGATTTTTTGTTTGTTTGTTTTTTTTTTTTGTTTATTTGTTTATTTGTTTTTATCCGGGACCAGGAATTGAACTTACGACCTTGCATGTGTTTGACATTTTTACCTTATAATTTAAAGTGAACTTTCTTTTTTACTGTTATGTATTAGCAATAAATACTGATTGAATTAATCATACAGAATTGGCACATACAGTATGGTATCACCACTTTGTCGTTTTTAATTTCAATTCATAGCCAAAAATGATAGACAAGGCAATAATTTAAAATTTCACTCTAATCATATCTTCCCTAAAAAACAGAGTTATGTTTGAATGGTTAAAAAGTAATTTAATAGCTCCTTCAATGAAGAAGATAACTTTTTAGTCATAAATCTATATACTTTGAGTATCTACTTTGCTAAGCCAGTCTTACTTTTTGTAACTATTGAGACTGGCTATGTAACACAAGACCATTCTCAGTGTATTCAAGAACTCAAAAAGAGATACCCCCATTTATTCCAGTTGCTATTACCAATACAGGCCCCATCTGGTATCTAGGAACTCTGATTTCTTACCATTCAAAACAAGTGAAACTGGTGGTTGTTCCTAGAATGCTGGTACCAACTGTGGAGTTTATGTACCTCATTCTACTTTGGTATAGTGGACCCTGATGTGTCCCAGCATGGGAGGAATATGCAATGTACCTCTGCAAAAATCTTAGGAAATGTTTCCAGAGCTTTCCTTGGAGATAGCATTTTTGATACATGTTTAAAATCAGTATAGTGGGTATTTAGTGTGTTATGAATATTCACTAGTAAAAGATTCTCAGAAATGTGCACAATATTTCTTCAATACCTTGCCCCACAGATGTCTCTCCTCTGTGAATTTTACTTTGTGACCTCACTATATAAATTTTAATGGACAGAACCTGTATACTGAGTCCTTTGATTTCTAGAACAAATTGTCAAAATTGGGATGTTCCTGGGGTCCTGAGACGGCACTGATGTACTCAAATAGTCTGAGCCTGAGGTGGTTCTTGAGATAACAAATTTTGGAAAAGGCGGAGGCAAAGTGGGCTTAGCTTAATTTCATTACTCCAAATTCAGAACTAACTCAAGACATGGGATATGTTTATCTTCTGAAGGTCCTTGCTTCTGCTAGTGACATTAACAATTTTTGTTTGCATGTTTCCTTCTGTCTCATAGACAAGAAGTTGGAAATTTGAAGTTCAGGGAACCAGTTCTTTGTCACACAATTAAGTAGTCTGGGGTGGACTTTGGAATACATTATTTATTCCAGTCTAGTGTACTACTAAATTTGCTTGCTATGAGCCAACAATCATAGTATGTACTGTGTCTTCCAAAACCATATTCCATTTTTGTTTTAGGTTCCTAAAAGCAAAACCTTGGAGGGCACCAAATTGGCTATAGATGCTGGATTTCGCCATATTGATACTGCATATACTTACCAAGTAGAAGAGGAAGTGGGAACCGTCATTAAGAATAAGATTGCAGAAGGCATTGTGAAGAGAGAAGACATATTCCTCACTTCAAAGGTATTTTGTATAAAGCATTTGCTTTGCAAATTAATAATATATCGTATGTGGAAGCAAAAACTAAATTATTGAGTCTGACTTGGTTAAATGTACTCTTAGTATAACTTTCATTCACATATAATTCATAAATAAGATTCAGGATCAAAAGCAAAGAATGATTGGGAATTCATAGTGTTGTATACAAATTTATAATTTTAAAATCCCTCTACCTGGAATATCAACATGGTGTCATTTTGTATGAGTTGTGGAATTGGTGTGAATGAAAACCAGATTATGAGTTTCCTCATCTCTTGAATGACTTCCTAAATCTTTCATCACTATGAATATCATTCTTTCCTTTATCAATATCAAGAAGTAGTATAGCAGTTCTTTAGGTAGTAAGCAAGATATAACTAAACTCTCTTGTATTTTTTTCCAGAATTTGTTACAGTGTTCAAAATGTTTCAAAGAACCAATCTTCAATTCACTGATTCTTTGTATTGTTTTGTTAGTCTCAGTTGCATTAATTTTTGTTCTGATGTTTACAGTTTCACCCTCATAGAAGCTTTGGGCTTGACTTGTTCTTTTTCTAGAAGTTTGAGGTTCAACATTAGGTTGTTTATTTGAGCTTGTCCTGTTTTCCTGAAATGAGAATTCACCACTACAAACCCCTAACCAACCTTATCTTAAAAAAGAAATGGAAGAGTCAAATCCATGCAATTAAGAACAAAAATGGTGAAACCCCAACAGACCCTGCAAAAATCAAGATCATCGATATATACTTCAAGAACCTATACTCAAATAAGATGGATAAAAGAAGAAATGGACAGATTCCTTATACATATGAATTACCAAAGTCAAATCAAGAAGATACATAAATTCTAAGTAACCCAATATAAGTCAATGAAATTGAAGATATAATTAAAGGCCAATCAAGAAAGAAAAGCTCAGGTCTTGATGGATTCATTGGTGAATTCTATAAGAAATTTAGAAAAGATCTAATGCCAGTAGTCCTCAAAACCCTTAATGAAATTGAAAGAGAAACAATATTCCAAAAGTTGTTCCTGGAAACAAGTGTTACCCTGATGCTAAAACCAGAGAAAGATCCAGCCAAAAAAAAGAAATACAGGTGAATCTCTCTAATGAACATAGACACAAAAATCCTCAATAAGATATTAATGAATAAAATTTGACAAATCATCAAGAAAATTATACACCATGAGTAAGTAGGATTCATCCCTGGGATGCAAGGATGGTTCAGCACACACAAATCAATATACACCATAGCAACAGAGTTAAGGACAAAAATCACATGATCATGTCAATCGACATGGAAAAAGCATTTGACAAAGCACAACATCCATTCATGGTAAAAAAAAAAAAACTTAAAGAAAATTGGAATAGGTGGTCTTTATCTCTATCTGATAAAAGCCATCTCTAACAAACCAGCAGACAATGACATACTAAATGGTTAAAAACTAAAAGGTTTCACTCTAAAATCAGGAACAAGACAAGGATGTCCACTGTCACCACTTCTATTCAATATAGCTCTTGAAATATTAGTCTAAGCAATTAAAACAAGAGAAAGAAATAAAAAGAATAAAGGTAAGAAAGGAAGAAATAATTTGCAGATGATATGATATTAAGTCAACACTCAAAAATCAATATCATTTCTGTACACAAATAACAATCTCATTGAGGGAGAAATTTGGAAAGGCACACCTTTCACAGCAGCATTGAAAAGAATAAAATACTTAGGAGTCTATCTAAGAAAAGAAGAAAAAGACCTTTATATTGACAACTAAAGAAATTCTGGAAAAGGAGATTGAAGAGGATAGTACAGTATTTGGGTATGAAGAACAAAGAGTGAAAATGGTCATACATCCAAAATTGTTACACAGATTTAATGCAATCCTAATCAAAATACCAGTAGCATACTTACAGAATTGGAAAAAACAATCTTGAATTCATTTGGAACCAGAAGAAACCTTAAATAACAAAAATAAATCTGGGCAACAAAGGTAAGGCAGGGGGCATCACAGTCCCTGACTTGAAATTATACTACAAAGCTACTGTGATGAAAAGAGCATAGTACTGGTAAAAAAAGAGATCTGAAGGTCAATGGAATAGATTAGAAGATGCAGAAACAACTCCAAATGCACACAGCCAACTTATCTTTGAAAAAGGGGTGAAACACCTTCCCTGGAAGAAAGATAGCTTCTTTAATAAATGGTGCTAGAAAAGCTGGTTTGCACATGCCAAAGATGTAAATTAGACCCATGTAGTTCACCATGCACTAAAGTAAAATCAAAATGGATCAAAGCTCTCAATGTTAAAACAGTAGCATGAAATCTGCTGGGAGATAGGATATGTGGAACTCTTGAAGACAGAGGTATAGGCAAAGAGTTTATGAAGAAAACCCCAATCACACAGGAAATACTACAAAGAATCAACAACTGGGATCTCATTTTGTTAAAATCTTTTGCATAGCAAGAGAAACCACCAACAGAGTGAAGAGACAACCGACAGAGTGGGAAAATTTTTTTCTAGCTATCCCTCAGACAAAGGACTGATGTCTAGAATATATAAAAAACTCATATCAGACCTCCCAAATCCAAATATCCAATCCAAAAATAGGCATTTGAAATGAATGGACACTTTTCAGATGAAGAAATAGGAATGGCAAATAAGTATATGAGAAAGTGTTCAACATTGTTGGTCTTTCAAGAGATGCAAATTAAAACAACACTGACATTCCCTCTCACTCCAGAAAGAGTGGTTATTATCAAGAAATCAACTGACAACGAATGGGGGAGGGGTTATGGGGGAAAGTCCCTCCACTGTTGGTAGGAGTGTAGACTGGTGCAACCACAGTGGAAATGCCTCAGAAAGCTAGGACTAGAGGTTCCATTCAACTCAGCTATTTGTCTCCATGATACTTTCTCAAAATAATTAAAGGCATCATACCACAGCAATATGCACAGACCCATGTTTATAGCAGCACAATTTGTAATAGCTAAAGCTTGTAACAAGCCCAAATGCCCATCCACTGATAAATAGATAAAACAATATGGTTTTGCAATATAGTGGAGCACTTCTCAGTCCTAAAGAAGGATAACCTTGAAACATTTCTAATTAAGTGGATACACCTTGAGGCCATACACTTAAGTGAAATAAACCATGCACACATGTAAATATTGCATTGTTTCTCTGGTGTGAGAAACTGAAATAGTAAATTAGGACCAAAATGTGTAACAGACATTGTGAAATAGAAAACTGTTCAAATGAGAAGGGTAACTAAGGAGGCAGGAAAGGGAAAGGAAGGAAGGGAAAAGGACAAAAAAAAACCACAAGAAAACAAGCAAAAAATGAAACTGAGACTGTTGTAAATAAGGCGGGGATATGGGTTGAATGGAGGGGAGGGAAATGGGAAAAAAAGGGGAATCAAGATATATGAGGTACAGGTACAAATTCCTGAGGGTTATGATCATTATGTATATAAAATGTACCAACAAATTTAATTAATTAAAAAATGCTCAAGATGTGTTTTCTTTCCATTATGTAACTAATAGCAGGGTAATTCTTCTCCAGTGAATTAAATGCCTAAGATAATTAGACTAAAAATACCAATGAAATCTCTCTGAAACAAAATTCAGAGAATGGACAGCATGACTACTTCACACACTGTTATTGCCTTTGTAATTTCCTTTCATTGTTCAGTGGGTTGACTGACAATAGCCAAACCTATGGTTAAATTCATATGGATTGGCCAGATCAACAGGAAAATAGGCAATATTTTTCTTGATTCTCATCAATTTTTATCCAGCACAAAGCATGTCGAAGTTATGTGAAATTTTGAATAGTTTGTTAATACAGCATAATTTCCACTTTTTATCTCTACAGCTTTGGTGTACTTCTCATCGATCAGAAATGGTCAAACCTAGCTTGGAAAATTCCCTAAGAAAACTTGGCTTGGACTATGTTGACCTGTATCTCATTCATTACCCAGTGGCCATGAAGGTGAGCAATTCACATCATCAGAACTGTGTAAATGTATCTGGCAGCATGGTTATCATTTTAATGGATGACTGAATAAATTTTGTGTTATAATTTGTTTTGATTTTTACTTACTTGTTTCTTTTTTGTAAGAGGTTCTTTTTTTGTCTATGACTTGTACTCTGAATAACATTATGGACAATCACTTAAGTTTATGACACAGCGTATGAACTATCACTATTCTCTATTTTGTTGAGAAGTTTTGATTTATTTTTTCATAGATTATGAAGAGTGCTTTCTATGTTTTCTTTATATTATCCAGTTGTATTATATTAAAATAAAAAGGTCGAGCTGGGCATGGTGGTGCATGCTTGTAATCCCAGCACTTGGGAGGCTGAGGCAGGAGGATCGTTGTCAGTTCGAGACCAGCCTGGGCTACAAAGTGAGCTCACAACCAGCCTGAACTGTACAGGGAGACCTTGTCTGAAAAAAAAGTAAAAAAAAAAAAAAAGAGTAAAAAAAAAATAAAAAGGAATGTATCCCTTCATCCACATTTCATCTGTTAAACTAGGGGTTTGCTCAGGTCCTCTGCTAGCTAGCCTGCTCATTGCCTGCAAATAAAGCCTTGGAACAGTTCAAACTTCATGTCATAAACACTTCTGTATTTATGTAAGATAACAGAAGAACCAAAGTACCTAAGGACATTTTGATAACTCCTTACACAAACTACAGTATAAATACAAATGTCTGGATTGGTGAGATTTATTTCACTGAGATCAAATGTACCATAAATTAGGTATATTTCACCTATTGCTAAGGGTGAGATGCAGATACCTGATGAGATTACTGACATAGTGTTTCTGATCCAGCCAGGTGAAGACCTCTTCCCCACTGATGAAAAGGGAAAATCATTATTGGACACAACGGATATCCTTGCCACATGGGAGGTGAGTACAAGGGAGACACCACAGTGGAGGAAAAGGATTGTCAAGTCATACATCAACCTGGAAGAGTGGTTTATATAGCTGATCTGGATTGGAGGAGTGGTGTTTTCAATCCATTACACAGAAATGTAATGGCACGAAAATGATGAACAGAATTGAGGACATTAGTAATAAACATCCCTGGTTTCCAAATGCAGTCATGTCCCTAATTCCTTAAGGAGAATGTAGGCATTCTATTTGTGGAACTCAGTATCTTTTTTCTCTTTTTGTCTTTCCATTTTTAACTTACAATTACAATCAATTGTGAATAGCATCAATGCCAGTTTCTCCTAGCACTTGTGTGTTGCATTCAGATTGACATAGCCACGTGTACAAATGGTGCTTTACAATCCATTGTTCCCCAGGCCATGGAGAAGTGTAAGGACGCAGGACTGACCAAATCCATCGGGGTTTCTAACTTTAACCGCAGGCAGCTGGAGATGATACTGAACAAACCGGGACTCAAGTATAAGCCTGTCTGCAACCAGGTGAGCACTGTCAGGCTCCTCTCCAGTCTTATGCATTTACTGACTTCTGTGTGACTGCCCTGTATCCATCTGTGCTACACCCACCCGCTGCTCATTGTACCTTTGGGGAACAGAAATTACTCAAAGCAGTTTTTCACCAAGGACAGAGAGGATCACCATCCGTGTCTCTTCTTGGTAAAGTCTTAGTGAAATGGGTGGGAAGAACTTAGTGTCCAGTATGTATGAGTCTGGGGTTGTTATGGGACCTCAGGAGGAAGGTGCACTTCTCATGAAGCTATGCAGAATGACTGTAGATTGTATGTATAAGATGATTTGCAGAGTAAGGCATAAGAAAAGAGCCAATGAAATATGAAGTAGACAGTAAATAGAGGTAGATTGAAAGTAAGAATAGATTAGTGGTTAGGGTTTGGGGTTCAGATGAAGATGAATCCTTGTTATTTTGCTTGAAAACTTTCTATGGTAAATTTTATTTTATCGGTACATGTTGGCCATGCAGGCTGATTACATTCAATTTGGGGCACTGGTACATGTACACAACGTCTTAATTCTTTTTAAAATTCATCCTTTTCCCCCCTGCCCATTTTCCCATGTCTTAGTTACCTTCCCTTTTGCAAAAGATCTATCTTCCTGTTTTATATCATCTTTTGCTGTGTAATTTACCTCTATTTTTGGTTTTACATATAAGACAAATTATGGTATATTTCAGCTTGCCTGTCTGACTTATTTCACTTAACATTATGGTTTCATTTCCTACCAATGATTCAAGTTCCTCCTTTATGGCGGAGTATCCTTCATCATACACAAATATCACATTTTCTTTATTAATTCACAGTTTACAGGTTTTATGACCAGTAATGTAGCACTTGATAAGTAAACTTGAGACTATTAAAATAATCCAGGATAGACAAATGAATTTAGTGGTTTATAAGAATAATGATGGTGGATGAAATCTTTATTCAGGAACTTACCATCCAATGCCTACCTGAATATTTGCCTGATCACATCATAATCAGGGTTTTCTCCATGCTTTTTCCTTTTAAATCAACTGTTTCAAGAGACGAGCTCGGGCCCGGTGTGGTGGCCCACACCTATGATCCCAGCATTTGGGAGGCTGAGGCAGGAGGATCACTGCGAGTTCGAGGCCAGCCTGGGCTACAAAGTGAGCTCAAACCAGCCTGAACTATATAGCAAGACCCTGTTTCCAAAAGATAAAAAAGACAGAGAGAGAGAGAGAGAGAGAGAGGAGGTGTGCTTTTTTTATGTTTTGTATTTTTGAAAAATCGCATGTATAAGGTAAGAGTCTTGAATTTGACACACAGCTTTTGATATTCATGAGTATATATGAAGATAAAGCACTGTGACTGTCAAATATAAAATTTAAAAACTAAATGTACTTTTAGTACCACCTTAAATTATCTTATCAGAAATATTTCATATGCTCAGAATAACTGAGAGCAGAGTAAGGAACACCCATATTATCTTTACCAATTCAAAATAGTTGATGTTTTTGTAATCAGTCAGATACTGATGTACATGGGAATATCTGCATAAAAATGTTTAATTTTTTGCTGCATCTCTTCTAAGTGCATTTTAAACACGATATTTTAGTGACCTCAGAAGACATCCCTTGGGAATGAAAGTATTATCTGATATAGTTACCTATTCATAAGTGCAACCAAAGACATCAGCAAATATTTCCTTTATCTCATCTGAATCCAGTAGGTGTTTGAATAGGTTAGTGATTTAAGAAATATCTCTCACTGGTCTGTTTCATTCCTTGCTTTGTGTAATGAGGCTTAATTTTTTCTCTCAGAAAGCTCATTAATTTCCCTGATGTGAGGCTGGAATGTTTTGCATATTCTGGATTTATCAGATTATTGTCTTCTAATGTCAGTAAATTCATTCTATATTCCAGTCCTCTTTCAATTGAAATATAGATTTGAGATCTCCATTACAGTTACCTGCAACACTTTTTACCACAAAATAAATTCAGTGTGCTCTGTTACTCAGTGGTATTGCAGTAGAAAACACACAATCAATGATAATCACCCATAATCCCCACTATTAGTGCTGCTTCTTTTGATCACTTGGTTGAACATTTGTAGGTAGATCTCTTCTTTGTGACTATATGTTTTCTTCTATTACAATTACTAGTGCTCTGTAACTGTCAACAGAAAGATTTCAATTCAAGATCAGTTTTTATACAGTAGAGTATCCATGCATCATTTCTGTGAGACTTAGATGTTTCAACAGAATTTGTAAATATTTATTTTCATTTCAATGAATATATTACCTTTCTTGCACAATATTTCATGTGAAAACAAGTTTCATTATTAACTCCCTTTAAATTGCAATTATTCCTGAAAGATAGGATAAACACAAATACAGTTCCTTTTATTATCAAAGTTCAGAGGAGAGTTGCAATAATAACTCCATCAACAAAGAATTTTTTTTCTCTTATTCTTCCTGTGTTCTATGTGTTTGGGATTAAGAATTTTCATATATGCTATGTGTTATACTAGTTCTTATACATTGTTTCTCTTAACACACAAGTCTTCTGAAATGCTATCAGTAGAATGCCTACCATAGTTTTTTTTGGTCTTTTAATTTATTTTCATGATTCTTTGGTCAATTTTTTGATTTGCAAGCATTTAGGATTTTGGGGGGTTTTTTTGTTTTTTTTTTTTCTGGTACCGGGGATTGAATTCACGACCTTCTCCTTGCCAGGCAGATGCTGTGCCGCTGAGCTAAATCCCCAGCCCCACATTTAGGATTTTTTTGATTGTCCAAGGTCAAGAATTTCAAATATCTTTTTGAAGATATAAAACATCTTTACTGTTCACACACCTGGTTCACCTCAGGAAAGTTACTTTTCTTTTGTGATCTGTCCCACTTAAAAAGATATTAAAGATTATTACAGAAAAAAACATTATGTTGAAGATTTCTATTCAAATAAAATGTGCCACAATTTTCTTATCAAAACTTACTATCAGATTGTTTTTTCCTTTGACATTAGGTTTTCTTATAAGTGATCCCTTTCTGTGTTGTCCTTCTACAGGTGGAATGCCATCCTTATCTCAACCAGAGCAAACTGCTGGATTTCTGCAAGTCTAAGGACATTGTGCTGGTTGCTTACTGTGCTCTGGGATCTCAACGACCAAAACGATGGTAATAATGAGAACAAGAAATATAAAAAGACACCACTGGTGGTGCAAATTAGAAGTCCTGCTATACACTCTTTTGTACAGTTCAGGGTCTCCTGTCTCAGGCAGAGGGAGTAATTAGCATTTCTCCAAAGATCACGCAAGATACACATCCTGCTGCTTTGTGGACTGCATTTGAGGATCACTGGTCTAGGTCTGGCTCCATAGTCTGCATTAGAAGCCTCCCAACAGACCAAATTCTCACCCTGGGTGTCCACCATGTCTGCCTTCCATTCCAGGGTGGACCCAAGTGCTCCAGTTCTCTTGGAAGATCCCGTCCTTTGTGCTGTGGCAAAAAAGCACCAGCGATCTCCAGCCCAGATTGCCCTTCGCTACCAGCTGCAGCGTGGGGTTGTGGTTCTGGCCCAGAGTTTCAAGGAGAACGAGATAAAAGAGAACCTGCAGGTGATGGTGGGGCTGTGGGCATCGAGGTTCCAACTCAGCATTCTTCACATGTGGCCACCTTGGAAAACTTTTAGGATATTTTGCATAGTTATGACATCACTAGCATTTTTCTTGTGTATAAGGTTTCAAGGGTGTTTGGATAATGTTTTATCCTACTGCAACACAAGAGAGATAGCAGATCCAATGAGAATTAGAATAACATAGAACACAGGAACTTTGGTTTTAACATTAAGCCAGCCATGTAACATACGTCTTGGTGGAAATGACAACTTCTTCCTTTTATCTTTTAAGTGAGTTACTTGCATTGAGTTTTCTTCATTCTACAAATCATTGTGATGGTACTTATATTTCCCTGAGCTCTTCTGTTCATTTAATGTGGTTGATTATTTATTTTCATTCAGATCACCCCTCTTATCGTATAACTTAT
The DNA here is from genome assembly GCF_000276665.1 of Chinchilla lanigera. Taxonomy (NCBI): domain Eukaryota; kingdom Metazoa; phylum Chordata; class Mammalia; order Rodentia; family Chinchillidae; genus Chinchilla; species Chinchilla lanigera. The sequence goes on along the minus strand of NW_004955429.1, from coordinate 376,589 downwards.
GGTATGTGGAAAACAAACCACCTCAAGTGCTGAAGTTTAACCTATGCAACTCTTGTTTTACATGATTCTCTGGCTCAGCATGAAGTATTAAAATGTATTCTAGCTGTTAAGTGTTCATATTTATTTTGATTGGCATTGCACTGAAACTACTAATCAATTTGGAGGGAAATGAGTTTTTGAAATGCTAGAGGTTTCAAATCCATGGTTTTAATATGAATTTTCAATTATTTAGGTGGTCTTGGAATATGTTTGAATGGATTTCATAACTTTCTCCTTTAAGACATTAATATATGTTCCTGATATGATATATTTAAGCCTAGGTCAATGAGAATTTTAATAATCTGTTCATAGCATATTCATTTCTTGTTATGGAAATTCTTAAATTTTCTGAGGTGTTCCAAGTAATGCTGGGAATGCCTCTTCCCTAAATTTATCAGTGGCTAAATTTATCAGTGGCTAAATTGTTGACAGCTTATCCCCTTCGCTTTTCATACAACTACTTTATGGAACTACAAAGATAAAAGGATGTTTTTTTTTACATTATTTAGCAATTTAAACTCGATTTTTACATTTAAAGTGGCTCCAGTTTAAACCAAATCCTCATAAAGCTGGATTTCTTGTCCTTTGTACATACAGAATTAGTATTTGGAAAACTCCTGAATTAATTACTTGAAGAAGAGTAAATACCTTTTAACCTTTAAGGAGCACATGGCTAGGATGTAGATTCAACTGTATTCATGAAACGTACTGAGATACATACATTTCATACTTTCCTTTAAAATGGACTCTTCTAGATGACCTGAGTATAATGTGCTATAATCTGCATAATGTCAGTTTTTCTTCTCCTTTAACTTTTATATTTTAAATTTTTGTTTGCTTTTTTAAAATTATAATTTGTATAAATTGCACAAATAGTGAGACTCACTAGGATATTCCCACATATGCCTGTTGTATGAGTCAGGATTTTACTAGAGAAACAGATGTAACACACACCCACACCCACACCCACACACACACATACACACACACACACACACAAGATATTCAAATATGTTAGAAATTACAAGATTGGCTTAGGATGGTCAGCCACAGAGTCAATGAGGTAGTGTGCAGAGGGTCTCTGCACAATGGAGGCTGAAGGGTTCAGGCCAAGGTCTGAGGCTCACTACAGTGTTCCATGTAAATCCGTATCAGGAGGCTGATGGGTCTGTGAAGGAAGGCTGATGAGTCTGTGTTGGAAGGCTGAGGGATCCAAGATGGGAGCCAAAGGGCCTGTGCTAGAAGCCAGGAGACAGCATCTAAGCTGAAGCCAAAGCCTGGGGCTCTTTGAAACATAGAAGCCAGACTCTCCTTCTTCATTTCCCTTTTATGCCATCCAGGTAACAACTGCCCTAGGGCGGGTCCTTTATACCCTAGGGTGTAGAATTGCTGAGCTGACTCAGTTAAGCTTCTGAACTTCTCAAGTTAACACAATCAATCAAGCACTATATCTATTTACCCTTTTTATTCTTGATTGCCCTCCTGAACTTCCTCCCTAGAACATTCATTCCTCATCTTTAAAATTTCTATTTATTCTCAGCCCTCTTTACTTCATTAATTCTACAATAGCTAGGGACCACTGTTCTATTCCATACTTGTCTAAACTTGATGTAGTGGTTTCCACATAAGAATAGAAAAGTGTCATTTCCCCTTTGCTGTCTGGCTTGTTACTCAGCGTAGTGATTTCCATCTGCCTCCAGGATGCAGCAAATGCCAGGATTTCATGGTCTTTGTGTGACTGAATAATATGTCACTTTAATGACATATTATTCCCAATTCTCATAATCACATTTTCTTTATCCATTCATCTGCTGAAGGACCTCTGGGATTGCTTTATACATAGGCTATTGTTGAGAAGCGCTGCTGCAGACCTGAAAGAGCGAGTACCATGTGAATGTAAAGATTTCATTTCCTGTAGCTACATGCAGAATATAAAATTATCGATCATAGGATATACTCTGTTTGTATAAGTTTACCGGTACAGTTAGATATACATAATAATCATGCTCATCATAGAGAATTTGTACTTGTATATGATACATTTTGACTCCTCTTTTTCCCAGTCATCTCCACAAATCTTGTTTACAATGATTTGCTCCCATTTTATCATTCTTTAATTATGTTTTCTTTTCCATTCTTTTCTTTCTCCCTCACCCATACCTAGTTCCCCTTCCCATTTGAACAAAATCTTCCTATTTCCCAATATCTATTATATACTTTGGATCTTACTTACAGTTTGGTTTCTCACACCAGAGAAACAATGCAGTATTTACACATATGTCCCCTTTATTTCACTTAAGTGTGTGGTCTCAAGGTGCACCCTTTTACTTAGAATTGTCTTAAGCTTATCCTTCTTCAAGCCTGAGTAGTACTCCATTGTGTAAAAATCCATAGTTTTTTGGTTTTTTTGGGGGGGTTTTCTCCGGTACCGGGAACAGAACTCACGACCTTGCGCTTGCCAGGCAGGCGCTTTTGCCGCTGAGCTAAATCCCCAACCCCACTCCATAGATTTTTATACATTCCTTGGTTGATGGGCATTTGGGTGGTTGCCAAGATTTAGCTATTAAAAACTGTGGTGCTATAAACACGGGTACACATATATCACCTGTATGGTAGGATGGTTATAATTCTTCTAGGAAGATACTCACAAGAAGAATAGCTGGGTCAGATGGAACCTCTAATCCTAGTTTTTAAATAAATCTCCACATTGATTTCCACAGGGGTTGCACCAGTCTACACTCCCATCAACAGTGGAGAAGGGTTTCTTTTTCCCCACAGTCCCTCCCACATTTGTTAATTTCTTGATAATAGCCATTCTTTCTGGAGTGAGATGGATTCTCAGTGTTGTTTTAATTTGTAGTTCTAGAATGACCAGCGTGTTGAACATTTTTTCTCATATGAGAAGTGTGTATTCATCTTAGATGCTCATTTTTGGATTAGGTCCTTAAAATTGGAGGTCTGATATTTTTAATTCTCTATATGTTCCAAAGGCTAGTCCCTTGTCTGAAGGACAATGGTCTGAAATTTTCTACCATTCTGTGGGGTGTCTTTTCACTCTATTGGTAATTTTTTTACCATGAAAAAACTTTTAAATAGGGTAAGATCCCAGTTGTAGATTCTTTGTAGTATTTTCCATGCAATTGAGATTTTGTTCATGAAATCTTTGCCTACACATATGTCTTCAAGAGTTCTACCTATTCTCTCTTCCAGTAAATGCCCTACATAGGAAAGAATTGGAAGCCAGGAAACAGATTAAAATAGCTATTCAAAATATTAAAATACTCTATTTTTATAATCACTATACTGGTTTCAATCATGGCTGTATTAGTTTCCATTCACACCAGTAATATACAAGGGTACCAGCATTTGTTACTTTTAGTATCTTTAATTATGACCATTTTGAGTGGAATGAGATGATATTCATAGTGGATATGATCTGCATTGCTATAATTATGAAATTAAGCTTTTTGGAATGTATATGTTGGTCATTTGCATATCTTCTCTTAAGAAGCATTTGTTTAGCTTTTTAGCCCATTTTTCACCTAAGGTTGTGTCTTTCATTTTCATCATTCAGAGTTCTTAAATTTTAGGAATGTCAAATCCTTGATAGATGTACCATTGCGAAATACTTTCTTATATCCAGTTGATTGTTCATGAAACCTATTGAATGTTTCTTTGTGTGCTTTTCTGCAGATGTGTTGTCTTTCGCTTTTTTCAGTTTCAATTTTTTCTACTTCAGAAGCATTTTCTATTTAATTTGCATTTGGTATTCATTGACAGCTACAGTCTTTTTCCAAAATAGTACCTTTTGGAAACTGATCAGCTAGTTTAAATTTTGCTTGTTCATCATTCAATATTATTTCTCCAATCTTCACTACTGGCAGATATACACTCTAAATATGCTAAAACCTTTCTACTTGTGTGCTAGGTCTTTGGATTCCAGTTGACTTCCGAAGACATGAAAAGCCTAGATGGCCTGAACAGAAATTTTCGATATGCTGCTGCTGAATTGTAAGTAACTTTGCACACCTGTTGCCTCACCTTATTTTTAACATCATGTCTGTCTTTTTAGTGCAATGATGTACTAGTTTCCATTCACACCAGTAATGTACAAGGGTACAAGCATTGGTTACTTTTCATATCTTTAATTATAGCCCTTTTGAGTGCAGCGAGGTGGTATCTCATATTAAATATGATCTGCAAAACTTTTGAAGACCAATTCCTGAACTGCAACTCAAAACCAACTTACGTATTTCAAACCGCCAACACTGCAATTAAGCCTGAATGCGGAGGGTTTAGTTTAGAAAAAATAACTATATTAATATCTTTTTTTTTTTTTTTTTGGTTTTTCTCCGGTACCGGGAACCGAACTCATGACCTTGCGCTTGCCAGGCAGGCGCTTTTGCCGCTGAGCTAAATCCCCAGCCCGTATATTAATATCTTTTTGTCTTAAGAGAAAAACAGTGACACAGGTGCCATGGGTTCCCCATCACTGCTTTAATGTGTGTTTGCTCAGAACCCGGGTGTTGCTTTTGCCTCTCCAAAGGGTGCCATGGAGGCAGTGAGGGGAACACTTTGTTCGGAGTTTCTAAAATATCCATATGTGAATGCAGAGGATAAAGTAGTTCTTTAGAAGAAAGAATCAAAAGCAAGGAATGCGTGTGCAGGAAAAAGCACTGCTGAAGAGAATGCATAGTCATCAATAGATCTTGACCCTTGACGCTCTCGAGCCACGGATGCTGACATTAGATAAACTACTCATTTTAAACGCAGACAAACATGAAATGTATCTCACGTCTTCCTCTGAAAATTTTCAGTTTTGTGTTTGAAAGAGGAATAGACAATCCATAATTGCAAGTCTGAGCAATTAACAAATACGTGATTATCATTGCAGATATTAAGTTAGTACACAGAATGCAAAGGACAAGGAGAGAACATGTATTAAGCAAAGTGCAGAGAAATAAGTTATTATTGTCCCATAGGAAATATTTTAACGAGTAGTAGTTAGCGATCACTTCATATTTTGTGTTGTTTTGTAAATATAGAGATCTAAAGGTTGTATGCTAAGTTCTTTGGAAATAGAACTTTATTTTATCAATTCTTAGGACAGTGTTTCAGTAATTAAATCCAACAAATATGTTTTGTGGTATTAGTTGTGGGTAAATAAAAAGTGGATAAGTGAAATGGGGTGAAGTTGCTAACAGTAAACACTGCACCCTGAAACACATTTTCTGTTAGTGAGTATTAGTACTAAGCCTTAAAGTGAACATGACATAATCATCTCTGCTTTCATTGAGAACTGAAGGTAAGACAGTGTTTCCTTTTTTTCTGCATTGGTGGATTAGGGGAGGGAAAATGTAGGAAGGAATTTTTTCTGTGCTTTCTCTATGTTCAGTTGCAGTTAAGAAATACAATTTGGGTAATTCTGTTCAGATTTTTACAAACTTGTTGCAAGTATTCCTTCATAAAACTAATAATGAAGATTTTACAGGCAATGAGGAAATCAGATGATTACCTTCACCCTAATGGCATATCTGCATATGTTACAGCTTTATTCAAGCAAAGATGACTCATCAAGACTATATTACATGTCTTTTTTTAAATTTTAGTCTTGCTGATGACCCTAATTACCCATTTTCCGATGAATATTAATGTGGAGGCGGTTCCCATGATTTCAGCCAAGTGTACCTGGGTGTGGATACTGGTGCAGGAGAAATCACGGATGCTGCTGTTGGACACATCACTTCCCCTCAAACCATGTTCCTTAGGAACTTGCAGTTACCTACACCTCATTCAATACATCCACAGGAGCATGCAATAAAGACCAACAGGTTTTTGAAAAAAATATAAAGGTTTTGTCTAAAACTACTTTTTGCATTTTTCTGTTATATTCATAGTTTCTTTTCTTATGATGCCTAATTCTCCAACACTGCTTGGCTGGAAGTGTGAGTTATAGTGTGGGAGATGACAGCAGCCATGTTATAGCATGGGAATGGGTACAGTTGGCAGGTTCTGGGAGAGCAGCAGTTATTCACTAACTGCTTGAGGCAGTCCCTCTTCTAGCACAAGGATGAATGTGAAAACGCGTTGCATTTAGTGCGTGGTCCTTAGGCTGGAAAGTCAGGCACATACAGGAGAGTGATGAAGACATTAAGGGGTGCCCTCTTGCCACTCAACTCTCACAGCTTCTGCAACAGTTAAATGAGGTCTCCTGGTGGAGATAAAGGGGTCATTGAAGTGGAAGGAGTTGAACACATCTTTGCTTTGCAACACTGTCTCATGTTCACTTGGTAATTACATCAGGCAGACAAAAATAAAATTTCCCAATTTTTTCAGCAACGTGAGATCTCAAAGCCATTTTTAACACTATGTGTAGAAAAGAACCGAGAAGTACCTCAAATTAGAGAAGTGTAAAAATAGTTATACCAATTATCATGAATTATACAAAGGAATCTTTTCAATCCCTTGAAAGTTTATTATACAGTCTGATGTCACTGCAATTCTGAGACAGGAATCTCCCAGCACTTCAGTGCAAAAGTGTAGTAACTGCTGGACACTGGCCAGTCAACATTATGGAACTTGTGGCCAGCAGTTACCTGTTTAAAGCAGACATGTCCCAGTCACAACCAGTGGGCTACAACCCCCTGGAAAGCTCATCTTGAGGCCCTACATGATTGCGAACTCTTAACATTATTATGTGAGTTTTAGTGATTTTTTTTTTTTCCTGACTGGATTGTCTGATGTCCAAGCAAAGCAGGAGTCACCAGATTGCAGTGTAGGGAAGGGCCCAGTGTAGTGGTAAGTGCGCTTCCTGTGTGCACCACGCGGAGTCAGTCAAAGTGAACTGTGTGTGTCAGATAATCACAAGTGCATATGATGGTATTTGTGGAGTAAAACGTAACAATTGCAGACAACAGCATATCCCCCTATCTGTGTGTCTAGGAACACAGGCATTTATTTTTATTATGCAAACATATATGATTTCTTTTCAATTATTAAGGTTGGACCTGTGCTATCAGGTAAAATAATTTCACAAATTAAGAAGATAAAATGGAAATTTTGTTACTTATAATAGATATACAAGTTTAAAAAATTAAAAACAACTGAAATCTTTATCACCATGAAAAAGAAAGGAACAAAACAGTATATAGCATATTGGATTAAAAAATAATAAACAATTAGTAATAAAAATGCAGTAAAGCCAAAAAATGGCATGAGAAACAAATGAGAAAAAAGAAAATTAAAGACAGAATACACTAAATCCAAGTAAGTAACAAAAATAAATATAAATAAATGAAATTATGAAGAATAATGACATAGAAAAACCTAACCAAAACACAGAACAAAGAAAATTAGGCAAAAATTTCTCCCAGCTGAAGCAAATGCATAGGAAAGGCTTCTTTCTGGGTCTTCCAATATCCTAGTACTCCAGTACCCCAGGTGTGGAAGTACCATGTCACAGGTCAGCCAGGTGTGATTCCTGACAGCTTTCACCAAAGAGAATGGGGGTAAATGCAGGTGAAGCCCAGCCTCAGAATTCATTCTAAATGGTTAAAAGTACATAATGGAAAATTGATCTACATGCTCTCCACAGCCTTTCTGTGTATATATCTGAGCTGGTGGTGAAAGTGGAATCTGTAAAATGCTTGTTACTGCCTGAGATTCAGCAGGTTTTTTTGTTGTTTTGGTACCAGGAATAGAACTCACAACCTCGCACTTGCTAGGCAGGCTCTGTGCCACTGAGCCATATCCCTGTCCCTTAGCAGTTTTTGTGCCAGACTGAGTCCACGTTGTTTTCACAACCCCTCACACTGTGTGCCCAAGGACAAGATGAAAGTCAAATTGTATTCACTTTTAATAATAATTGTATATATCCATAGGGTAGTCAGCAGTGTGATTTTTTATCTTGGCATGTGCTCTTAGAAAAAAAATTTTTTTTAGTCTTTTTGAAACAGGGTCTTCCTGTGCAGTTCAGGCTGACCCTGAGCTCACTTTGTAGGCCAGGCTGGTCTCGAACTCACAACGATTCTCCTGCCTCAGCCTCCCGAGTGCAGGGATGACAAGCGTGCAACACCACACCCAGCATGTGGTGTTAGAAATGTTAAGCAAGCTACTAACAATTCTAGCACCTCAGCAAATTCTTCCAATGACAAAAATAAAAGTTCAGTTATCTGGGCTCACCTTGCATGGAGGACAAGGAAAACAAGGTTGACCTAGGCTACATTAGAAATAGACCCGCCTGGGGGATTGTCTCTGGTGTGAGCTAGACGTCAAGGCAATTTTAGAAGTTAAGGAGTCAAGGGAAGGAATATGTCCACTATCAATCTTTGGATTCCAAAAATGATCATTACATGTGATAGAGGCTCCAATCTCACATTTGCCCCAGTTTAGAAAGTATTAACATAAAATGTACAACTGAGACTACCAGACACTTTTATTGTACCTTCAAAACACTCTGATCCAGTTGAGCACAGAGGGTAAAGGGAAAATATGGAAAGTTAAAACTTTAATGTAGGAAAGACACTTGCAGGAAGAGAGAAAACACAAGGAAAAGCATCATATGAAATAATCCACTTTTGCTTGAAGGAAAAGAACAAATGAGATGAGCACTGGGTGACTTTTTCCACAGGAATTCTGGGAACTCTTTCTGCAGGGATTCTCAGAGGAGAGAGGGTGAGCCAGCCAAGGCTCAGGCTTGAAGCTTTCCTCATCTCTTTGTTCTCTGGTACACAGCACATGTATTAATAACTAATTGTGAGTATTCCAGTCTCTTAATTCTACTGGAGAAATTGCGTGGTACACAGGTTCTTCTGCATGACCTAGATTGATTAGAAGATTTTCAAAGATTCAAAGTTCCCCTAGTTTGTACACAATCAGGCACAAAATGAAACTGATCTTAATAGATTTGAAGAATCCCAATTCCTACAAGAGAGGGAAAACAAGATGCACACAGAATGTATAAAGATAAGAGTGAGTTGTTATGTCATAAGTGGTAAACATGCATTTGCCATTGTGAATAATTGGTTCTATTTTATTTTTGCTCACATCCTAAAGAATAATTTTCCAAACATCTATGCAAGGTCTTGCTTTAAGATGGCACTACACAAAAAATGAACAACATGAATGAACAAATGAACAATACCCTTTTAGAGTAAATTTTATCCAGAAGTTCCATGTAAATGTGGGCAGAACAATTACCTCCGTGTTAGAGACATTTTTCCACATTTGATCCATGTACAAAGCAATAGGTCAAAATGACAGAAAACCACTCCCTGTTGCAAATTCCCTTTCAAGAGAAGTGTAAAAATAGGGAGAGTAATCATGCTACCTTTGATTTAATTGATGGATTATCCTTGAGGAGGGTTTAAATATGAATGGCAATAGCTCTAGAGGAGAGATTTTCAGAGGAGCAAATCAAGTCAGTAATTGAATTGGTTCAGTTATGATGTGCAGCATTACCCAGGGTTCCTCAAAGGAGATGGTGATATTCGTACACAGGGCATTGTATATTCACCTGAGTTTCTACCAGGCAGTGTGCGAGGCTTTTGGCTGGTCTAAGCCCTCTCTGCAAGAAGGGACAGTCAACAATACAGGGCCATGTTTTGGGCACATTGGACACCTCACGCTCGGTGCAGAGCCCAGGCAGTGGCTTGGTATAGTCGCATGCCCAGTGTTCAGACTTCTTGCTAAAACAGGAACCTTGGGTGTCCTTGGGTTTTCCCTTAGATGACCTGCGTGAGTCTGAAGCATTGCCAATTGCAATAGCTATAATTTTGGCCTTCCTCTCTATCCCAGTTGTTGAACACAGAGATGGCCATGCCCATCAATTAGATAATAGTTATCTGTGGTCCCATCTGAAGTTTCTTCATTAAGCAGATGGGCGAGACACCCCCCCAAGATAGGTGGAAGTCCAAGGACAGAATCATCAGAGATACCCCTGTCTTCCTTGGGGGCCATTCTAAATACTATAATTTTGGGGATTTCCCTAACATAAAGGGTCATAAAATTCTGAACATAAGGGACTTCACATTTTATGTTTCAAGCAGGAACAATTTAACTAAGAAAGTCCTGTACTTATCTCTCGTTATTTTCTATTCATATTGCACCAAAACCATATTGCAATAGTAGTAAGCTATTTCTTTTTTAAATTATCAGGGTCAGATATTTCCCATTGATATAGGATAAGGCCTAGTGGTGAAGTCAGTGGAACCTGCAGGGTGTGATTCATGAGGTTTCACAGGGCTCATCTTGCAGCCTGTGGAGAGGGACAACTGGTATTGGGTTCTGAACTGATTACTTTATTCTCGTTGCTGAAGCAAAATATCTGACACCTAGAATTAAGGAAGGAAAAGTTTATTTAGCTCACAGTCTGTGGAGGTTTCAGTCCTTACTCAGCTGGCTCCAAGGCAGAGTGACACAAGGCAGAGAGCAAGAGCTCATGGTGGTGGAAGACAGCAAAAGCAACAAGAGCAAAAAGGGACTAGCGGCAGAACAGAATCTTTCCCTGGTTTCTACTGTATGCAAATTACCCACCCCAGGGTGGGTGGAGGTGTCACATCCCTAATCCCAGCATTGGAGATGGATAAAAACAAAAAACAAAAAAAAACAAAAAACAAAAAAAAAAAAACCCCTAGGAACCTGCCCCATGCCTGCAGGAGGTTTTGGGGAACATCTAGACACAAACTATGACAGGTCCTTAGGAAGATATCCCCTGCAGATGAAAGTGACCCAATGAGCCTACAAGGCATCCTTATGAGACTCAGTAATTCACTAGACATATATCTCTATCCAAGGCATCAGCATCTTTCATAGAAGAGTAGAAGAAAGCCCTACTGCTGGTATTTTGTCTCCATATTGAAGCCCACTCGCTCCTTAGGGAGAGGCAGCTGAGCCACTGGATGGTTCTACCTTCCCCTTGAAACTCCATGAAACTTCAGGATGGGATTTCCCCAGCCCCACCAATGTTCATTTAGCTACTATTGAGCCACTGGATGGCTCTGCTTAAGCACTGTGGAGCCACTTAAACTCTATCTTCGAGTCTCTTAGCTATTAGAGCCACTTGACGGTTCTCTTTAACCAGGGCAGAACTACTTGAGAAACAATTTCTCTCACATTTACCCCAGTAGTAAAAACTCTGATACTTTGTTTCAGGCAATACAGATGGAGATCTCTTTTTTAAGAAAATAATGCTAAACAAGGTCATAAATTATGTAAAAAAGTGCCTGGTTTGATGTGTTACTAATTGACTCTTTACTAAAAGTTATATAATAGGTAAGAACTGTAAAAAACCTTGAAGTCTCAGGTCACGTGCTGGCAAATGATTTCTAGGATGTCTTAATAATTTATCTTCCACAGAGTCTTCTGCTTTGTAGATTTATTTACCACACAGTTGTCAGGAGAACAGCCTAGTCCGAAATGGATAGTTTGATTATAGTGCCAAAAAAAATGATACAGAAAATAGTTTGCCTATGATAAAGGTAAATAAAAAGGCCATGATTTTCAAAATTTTAATTTCTGATTTATTAAGGCCAAAATTTGAGTAATTCTTTTTTCATTGCTTTTCTTTTTTTTTTTTTTTTTTTTTTTTGTACTGGGAATCAAACTCAGGACCTTGTGCTTGCCAGGCAGGTGCTGTGCTCCTGAGCTATATCCCTGAACCCTGATTAATTCTTAATAGTGATTTCTTTTCCATTTTTTTTCTCTGTGCTTGTATGTATGACATATGAAACAAAGAAAAAAAAAACCATCACAACACAAAGAATGCAGGCTCTTGAGGTTTCTTGTCTAATTAACATTAGGTATTTTTCCAATTCCATGCTCATGCAATACTGTGGGAAAGATAGAACAGAATAAATTAACTTAAAAATGCTTTATCACTAACAGTAATTTTGAAGAATTTGTTTTCATATAAAATACATGAACTGATTCTAATTCTCTTCTCAGAAATGGAACACTACCTTAAACTTCCCCCTCCCACAAGTCATTGGGTAACCATGACATATGCAGTGCCATTACTTAATTTTAGGCAATGATGTTGATGATGAAAGAAGCTATTACTGGATAACCATTAACAAAACAGTGTCTTGGTAAAAGTCAGACCTATATTTTTTACTAGGATTCTGGTTATAAACAGCCTTTCCCCATAGAAGTGCAAAACAAAATCTTCTCAGCAAGTAGAGTAATAAGCAACAGATTCCAAACATTGGTGTGTGATGTTAAATGATGGGCACTTCATTCCTCCACTGGGGTATGGCACTTAGAAGCCACAAAAGGTAAGAGTAGTAATACTGGGGTGGAGAACTCAACAGAAAGTAATCTAGAAGAATAGATCAGACATGAAAGGGAGGTCTTTCACTACCTTCTTGATTCTGGGGGATTAAATAAGTTAAAGTTCTTCCATGTATTACGGAAGATTGTTGGACATTGCTCTGCCTCAGGAATTGGTTATGGTATTTCCTTCTGATAGTTGTGGGCAGTGTATTTTCCCCCTATTTCAGTCTATCTCCCAG
>NW_004955429.1:361033-362541 GCF_000276665.1 Chinchilla lanigera | reverse complement strand
TATTTACTTTTGTTTTAAACCTCTACAGCTTTGGTGTACTTTCCATCAGCCAGAACCAGTTCAAACTATGTTGATCTCTATCTCATTCACTTTCCAGTGGCTATGAAGGTATTCAATTTGCATCATCAAAGTGTATAATTACACATATCAGTATAATTATCTTTTCAGTAGATGGTTAACTGAATATTCTGTTACACATTTTTATTTGTCTTTTTGTGAGTCAGGGTTTAGCTATGCAGTTCAGGCTCATTTTGAACTCACTTTGTAGCCTACACTGGCCTTGAGCTCACAGTGATCCTTCTGCCTCAGCTGCCTAAATATGGGGCTTACAGGCATGCACCACCATGCCTGGCCCTTTGTTACACATTTTATAAAGTTAACTTATGTAATTTATAGATATTTTACAATGTATCTTCTGTCTAAACATTTATTGGATTATGTAAATGGGAAGCTCAACCCCTAGTTAGATTTATAATGAAAAGAAATGTTCAGAAAATATCTCCTTTTATCTATGCTTCATATTTTTAACTAGAGATTTGCTGGGATCATCCAGCCTATTTCATTGGTGGCCAAAATAGCCTTTGATGTGTTCAAACTGCATTGTATTAACACTTGATAAGATCGCTGTGGCTTTCCAACTTCAAAATCCATCTTTAGAACAGCCTATTTGACCAACTTTCAGATACATTGTTGTCTTTTGTGAACATGTGTTCAGGTTGGCAAAGTGCACCGATCATTTTGCCAGCATCAAGATTGCAGTCTCTGACTGCTGGAGATTAAAGCTGTAATGCCTGACTTTACATGTGAAATACATGCAGTTTCCTATGCAAAAGTATAGGGAAAGGCAAAGTAACATATGCCAACTAGTAGAATCATGTCTGTAGGAATTACAAAAATATTTTTCATAATGCATGTTATTCAGACAAGGGGGTAGCAATACCAAAGGCCCTAAAGACATTCTGGCAACTCTGCATGCCCATCACTTTGTGAATTCAGGTATGTGGATTGTTGATAAGCTTATTTTTCTGAGATTAAGTTTCCGATTCAAGATACACATAATGTGCTTTGTAACAGGTGAAATGTAGGTACCTGATGGGACTGCTAACATGGAGCTTCTATTCCAGCCAGGGAAAGACTTTTTTCCAAAAGATGAATTTGGGAAAACATTATTGGATCTCTATGCTACCTGGGACGTGAGTACTTGAGAAATCACAGACACCTTTGAGAAAATATGTGTTAGGCCATGCATCTACCAGGGAGAAGGGTATTTTTCTGGATCAGTGGAGAGGAATGCATTATTGAAATGTCATAATCTTAACTATAGGTAAAATTAAAGAATCTGGAGACCATGAAATTAAATGAAATATACTAGACATAAAAATTCAAATATCACAGGTTGTCTCTAATATGTGGATGTGGAATAAAAAATTTTTCAAAAGAGAAGAAAGTAGAAGAGAAACTATTAAGAGTAGAAAAAAGGGATTGGTAGAAAAGGGAAGAAAAGAAAA
>NW_004955429.1:358160-360043 GCF_000276665.1 Chinchilla lanigera | reverse complement strand
CCTGACCTCGTTGGCTGATGGGTGAAAATGACATGAATGAGACCCAAAGCCCTCCAGACAGCAGCCAACAAACCCTTGAAGCAGTGGGGACTCACTGTCCTATGAATTCATGAGAGGATTGATCGTGAATAAAGACAGAAGGCTTCTTGGACAGAACACCTCACTGAGTTCAGGAGGAGCTAAAGGAAAGATTCATGAGCAAAAAGTAAATATTTTTATGTTGTATCTCACCACTGGGAGTGACTTGTTTTACAGTTGTTAAATGTAGTGCAGTTAATGAAACTCTCCAACTTGAAATAGGTATAACCCATATGTAATTTCACAAAAGAAGAACTGGCACATGACCAGTGAAAAAAGTCAAAATGAATAAATATACATGCATTGAAATACATGAGTGTTCAGAGAAACTCAAAGCCCAAGTGCCATATAATTTGTAGAATAAATCACCTCACCAAAATCCCTCATTTCAGAAAAAAGGGCATAAAAGATGTTCCTTGCACAGGAAAACACAGTACCTGGCTGCCTTAATGAAGAAAGCCAAGCTCTGTGCTCTATCCAAACCTAATTTTCACTGGTTCTGCTCTCTCTCCTGGTAAAGGAGGAGGAAACAATTCCGGACACATGTACAATCACACGTGCATAGGAAATGCACCAGAAATGTTGGCTCAGCCAAAAATACCCTGGGAGGCGATCAGGAAGCACGCACATTAAGGATACCATGCAGGAGCTCTGACGCCCACAATGCCCATTATCACCTGCAGGTTCTCTTTTATCTCCTTCTGTACTGAACTCTGGGCCAGGGCCACAAGCCCCTGCTGCAGCTAGAAGTGAAGGGCAATCAGAGCTGGAGATCCCTTGTACTTTTTTGCCATGGAACAAAGAGCTTGATCTAAGAGAAATGGGGCACACGGGTCCACCCTGAAAGGAAAGGTAGAAATGCTCAAGTACTGAAGCCAAGTATTTGTTTTGTCAAAAGGCTCCTTAAGCAACGTTGCCCACTATAGGCCAGGAATCCTTCAAAGTAGTCCCTGGAGCAGCAGCATTGGTACCTATTGGGATCTTCTCAAAACAGAAATGTTCCCTCTCCCTGCGTCAGCTGAGTGTTAGCTAAGAAACTGAGTAGGATTAACAACACTTTAAAACCAGTGGTGTTGTAGTAAACTCCCTTTGTCCTTCTTACTGTCTTTTGTCTCACTGGGTTCCCAGGGAACCATAGGCAAATAGAGCAATGTCTTTAGAATTGCAGAAATCCAGCAGCTTTACATTTTCTCATGGATTTGAATATGATTCACAGGCTGAGAAACCATAGCTCAGTATTACCAACACAGAACGTTCTCAAAATTCTGGAATGAAATATCCAATTATTTGCTCATTATCTCCATGTGACTACCTGAAGGACATCTTGACACTTAAAGGACATCTACTGCTCAAGCATATTTCTTTTTTATTTCTGCAAATTTTCCTGACAAGTTCCTTATTTCCTTCAATTGGGTATTTCAGTCTTGATTCTCATAGGTAAATGTTAGTGGTGGAGGTTCTTGTTTCACAGAAGTGGGATCCAGACTTTAGATGGTCCCTCTGATTTTCACTGTTGTTTCCATCTTGACATTCATTATGTCAAACATTCTGTTCCATGAATATCATGCCCATGAGTATCAGCCCACCCCAGAGAGGACAGAGGTATTTTCTGTCTTGAGATCTCCAAATTGGGATATGAAGAAGAACAAATGATAAAAGGTTTAACATAATTGCCTGTAAAAGTCAAGGCGCATGGTGGCCAGATTACATCTGTGCTGGTAGGAAAGACTCTACACCCATGAAAGATCCCTGTCTTATTCTCCAAGATGGGGATAATTTTCTTCCAGCATATGTTGGAAGATTTC
>NW_004955429.1:353904-358060 GCF_000276665.1 Chinchilla lanigera | reverse complement strand
AAGGGCAATCAGAGCTGGAGATCCCTTGTACTTTTTTGCCATGGAACAAAGAGCTTGATCTAAGAGAAATGGGGCACACGGGTCCACCCTGAAAGGAAAGGTAGAAATGCTCAAGTACTGAAGCCAAGTATTTGTTTTGTCAAAAGGCTCCTTAAGCAACGTTGCCCACTATAGGCCAGGAATCCTTCAAAGTAGTCCCTGGAGCAGCAGCATTGGTACCTATTGGGATCTTCTCAAAACAGAAATGTTCCCTCTCCCTGCGTCAGCTGAGTGTTAGCTAAGAAACTGAGTAGGATTAACAACACTTTAAAACCAGTGGTGTTGTAGTAAACTCCCTTTGTCCTTCTTACTGTCTTTTGTCTCACTGGGTTCCCAGGGAACCATAGGCAAATAGAGCAATGTCTTTAGAATTGCAGAAATCCAGCAGCTTTACATTTTCTCATGGATTTGAATATGATTCACAGGCTGAGAAACCATAGCTCAGTATTACCAACACAGAACGTTCTCAAAATTCTGGAATGAAATATCCAATTATTTGCTCATTATCTCCATGTGACTACCTGAAGGACATCTTGACACTTAAAGGACATCTACTGCTCAAGCATATTTCTTTTTTATTTCTGCAAATTTTCCTGACAAGTTCCTTATTTCCTTCAATTGGGTATTTCAGTCTTGATTCTCATAGGTAAATGTTAGTGGTGGAGGTTCTTGTTTCACAGAAGTGGGATCCAGACTTTAGATGGTCCCTCTGATTTTCACTGTTGTTTCCATCTTGACATTCATTATGTCAAACATTCTGTTCCATGAATATCATGCCCATGAGTATCAGCCCACCCCAGAGAGGACAGAGGTATTTTCTGTCTTGAGATCTCCAAATTGGGATATGAAGAAGAACAAATGATAAAAGGTTTAACATAATTGCCTGTAAAAGTCAAGGCGCATGGTGGCCAGATTACATCTGTGCTGGTAGGAAAGACTCTACACCCATGAAAGATCCCTGTCTTATTCTCCAAGATGGGGATAATTTTCTTCCAGCATATGTTGGAAGATTTCTCAACATAGCACAAATATTTTGGCCATTACAAGAGCAGCAGATCAAGAAACAGGACTAAAAGTACTGAAAGTTAGCACAATTTACTTGACTACCTATTAGAAAATGACGTAGAACAAGTTTAGGATTGTTATCTCTACAAATTTTTGTTTGTTCTCTCAGTCATGAGCAAATCTTGATCTGACAGATAACTGCTAAATGTAGACAAAAATAATTGAGTATGAGATTGAGTCAACGATTTACCCACAACACAGCACGTGCCAGCTGTCATGTCATATCTACGCTGCACTCTGTAAAAACAAGTTCCACTGAATGCATCTCTGAATTTATTTGCCACAGAAACTGTTTCATACAATAAAGTAAGTAAGGATTTTACAAATGTAGCTTGTTTGGCTTTGTTCAGTAAATAATTAAAATCACAACCACCATCACATCTGAAAGTATGAAAACATGGCAATGACTGGTGCTTTTAAGGAGTAATAAAAAAGGGGTGAGTGTAGTATTTTTCCTGTTAACACAGGGTGATGATAGTGTGAAGAGTAGCAACAGATCAGAGATACTAACACTGTGAATAATTACTGTATATCAAGGAGGATAATCATGAGTTGTCATGATCACTATGAGTATAAGAAGTGAGTTTAATTGTTCACTCATTTTATACTTAAGGGAACTAAAATAGGCTACTGGTTTGTCCATAATCACTTGAAAATAAAGAACCATTTTAATAGCCCTTTTTGTTTCCTACATGGCTTTTGTTTCAAAAGACCTTCAGGTATCTTCCTTCTCTGCCTACTCCTCCTCCCTCTGTCTGGCAATAGGGTGCAACTAGATAAAGGAATTGTCAGTAGGAACTTGGGAGAAGTAAAAATTTGAAATGGCCAACGGGTCCTAGTTACTATCTCACAACTGTGACACAGTACCCATCACTTTGACATAAAGGACGAAAGGCTTATTATGTCTCATAATCTGTAGAGGTTTTTATCCATAATGGGTTGGCACAAAGGCAGAGCACCATGGCAGAGCATGGCCGAGGAGGTTCCTTATGGTATGGCAGGCAGGAGACGCTGGAGGGAGATCATGGGACAAAGAAAGGAGATGGACCCTTCCAGGCCACACTCCCAGGGACCCACCTCCTCTAACTAGGCTTCAACTCCCAACATCACATGGAGCCAGAAGCTCATCAGTGGACTGCTAAGTATCACAATCTATGATCCATCACCTTCCCAAAAGCCCAATCTATTAAAGTGGGAGTTAGAGAAATATGTATTTTTCTCTTCTTCCATACCTCACAGTTCCCCTCAAATCCTGCTCTCTCATAACTGTTGCTCATTCCTCTGTTACAGATAAAGTTAACAATTATGGTCCCATAGACAGAGTTCTGTGATGTCCTGGTTTCTCAGGAATCTGCTTTTCTGCAAGGCTGACTTCTGCTCTGATGCTGATAAGGTTGACAACTGTGTTCCTATAAACTAGGTCCTGTGACATCCTGAAATTTTTCTTCTTGAAAGGCTGTGTTGTTCAAGTATCTCAGTGTAACAAAACTGCCTTTGTTTTACTTTTGTAAACTTGCTCACCCACAAGTTGTGTGCCACTAGATAGACCAGCCCCCTGAGCAGCATGTATAAAACTGGAGCCCTTCCTTTGTTCATCCCAAAAAATATTGAAGTTTTTTTTTGTTTATTTTCTGTACTAATACTCAGAATGCAATAATATGCATTCAAAGTTTACTAAATAAGAAGTCATAGATTTAATTGAAGGATGGTGAATTCCTCAAACAGAGAAAAGTAGGTTCATAGTTTATAATCAGTGTCTATTATGTGTTCTAAGATGTTTTCAAAGAAAAAACACTTACTACTCTGTCTTAAAAAAGGATTCTTACATCTGGTAATCTGAGCAACTTCGTTGAAGATAACAATACATAATATAACAACCACTGTTAATCCCTATCATTTGGTTTGAAATCCCATATCATTTTTAATGTTCTTGCATTGTTTTGTTTATAATTTGCTATTGTTCTTTTTTTGTACAATTTTCTTTAAAATATTAAGAAAAAAGAAAAGAAAAGTTTAGGAACCTTTGGGAGCATGGCCAAGGCTTCCTGGAGAACCTAGAAAGCTTAGTATTCCAAAAATGTGGAACTTCTGCTAGGAAAACCAGAGGCATGCAGACAGTCCTAAAAAGTGACTGCATACTTCAGTCCACAAGGCCAGAGCTGAGGTGTCCAGGGATGCCACATATCAAATCATGCTTAAAGTTTTTCCTGCTAGATTTTGACAATGTTTTTGTCTGATTCTTATCTATCACTTTATTTCTGTCTTTTGGAATGGGAATATTTACTTTGTGCTGTTTTATCTTGGGAACATGTGACTTTTTTAAAACAGTTCTCATCTAAGAATGAACAAACAGTAATTTGATTTTCAATGGAGACTTTGGAATTGGACTTTTGAACAATGGTGGAACTACTGAGATACCGAGATCGGCATTCTTGCATTTTGATTAGTACATATGATACATCATTTTAGGTAAAATTATGACATTATGTGTGTGTATATGGAAATTAACTATAATTTAAGACAAGAGTAGGTGTCAAGTTGACAGGGGTAGACTGGTGTCAGTTAATCTTCATTTTCACACTTACTGCATGAAGAGACTGCTGGAGAGGTGGTTGGATTATGGAGCTTCTTCTATACTCACCAGTGGATTAATGTGCCAATGTTCAGAGCAGAAGATGCTTTTAAAACATTGGCTTGGCCCAACTGGAGAAAGCGATCTCTGGAGCAGGCCACCAAAAAGTGAATCTCGTGGGCATTCTTCCACTGCGCTCTGCTTGCTAGCTCTCAGGATATGAGCAGCTTTGCTGTACTCTACCCTCCTGGCATGATGTTCTATATTGGAGCTAGCCAGCCATATACAGAGAAGTCCAAAATAATGAAGGCAATAAAATTTTTTCTTGCACTTTAGTTGAACTATTCACACTTCCCCTTTAACTTATAAGCGTTAGGTATTTTATTCTAGCAATGGGACAGCTGACCAATACAAAATTCTTCATTTTAGAGATCTGATGATTTACTGAGCATTTCTTGCCTAATTCTCATTTGCTTATCT
>NW_004955429.1:349918-352604 GCF_000276665.1 Chinchilla lanigera | reverse complement strand
TAAATATTAACTCTAGAAGATCCAACATCTTATAGAAGATTTAGTAACAATTCAGCTGTCCTCTTTCAAAAATAATTACTGTTTTATTTTTATACTTTTTTGTCATGCATATTATATGACACTATTCAATATATTCCCTTTATTTTACAATTACTACTTTAAAAGTATTTAGTCTAATCTTTAATAATTCATCATCTGTTTCACCTTTAGTTGCTTGTAATATCTTATGGCATGACAGCATCATAATTTAATCAATTGTTCCAATTTTATAAAAATTTCAAAACTGTTCAGGCTTTTTTCTTTATTAGATAAGGTTGAATGTGATTATAAATTATATGAAACATTTGGCTACCCTTTGTCTTCCATAGTGAGAGTTATTTGAAAGGTATAAAATGTGTCAATGCTATAATAACTTGAGCCTCTGTTTGCAATTTGAAAAGTGATTTCCAGCAACCTTTATTCATCTATCCTCCACGCAGCGGCACCTGCACGGGCTTTCTTACTGGACGCTTGTCAGCACTGCTGCACATTTACTGGAATGAATACCGCTATTACAGCGCAGAGAAGGGAGATAAAGACAATACTTTCTTATACAAAGTTAAATTTTTTTCTTTATTCCAAGTTTTGATTTTTTGAGCAACAAAACTGAGGAAATACTTCAGTGATTGAATTCTTTGTGTGTGCATGTGTGTGATATGTGATATAGCAATGTGTGGTCAAGAGGGGCATTAGTCATGACCAAAAAAATTACAACATCAAAGCAAAAACTGTGTATCCGAAGTTTTCCAATACTGGTTAACAAGATTTCAATCACATAGTAATTCACAATAATATGTGAGAGACTATGATAATTTACTAAGAACTCTCTTTCATAGAAAATAGATGAACAGGCTCTATTTTCTTCTAACCTGGGGAATGCTATGTAAATCTCACCCCTCCCATATGTCCCTGCATGACCACTAAATATGCAGAGTCATTGTGTAACCATTAGCTGTGCAGTGCCATTAGTTATCTATAGAAGAAGCAATGTCACTGTTTTAATATAAATCAAGCAGTGTGTTGGCTAAACATTAGACAGGCAATTAGAGATACGGATTCTCATTATAAATGGCCATGGGAAGGAAAAGAATAACCAGATTGTGCTTAATCAGAGGAGTGACAGGCTGTGAATTTCAAACATCAGTGTGTGAAATTAAACAATGGCCACTTCATTTCTGGACTAGGATATGGCACCTCTATGCCTCAAGAAATAATGGTAGTGACGATGGAGTAGAGAGTTCAAAAGTAAAGACCCTAGGAGGAGAGAGTTGACCAGTTGTCAAGTTGCTCAGTGCCAGTGTGTTTCTGGGAGATGTTCCAGGTTCTCTGTTTGTGGGAGGTAGAGTTATTCAGAGCTACAGAGAAGAATGTTAGGATTTGCCCTTCATTAGAGGTCGATTATGGCATCACCTATTGACCGAGATACTATTTTTCCCTTTGTCCCGGTCTATTGCCCAGAATGATAAGAAACATGATCATATGCAGTCAATAACAATGCCTCTCAGCTGCTTTATTTGGTCTTTGGCTGCAGTGGGGGTAGTTTCTCTGTTTATTCATATATCCCAGAAAATTTTTTCTTTCCAAGAAGAGGAGAAGAAATGAGTGTAGTAAAACTTAATGGATATGGGAAGCACAAAATGAATAATTGGGAGTTTGGACATTTTACTATTTTGTAAAGTCAGCATCTCAATACTGGACTTAAACTAAGTAGGCTCTCCCATGTACTATACTTCACTGTGCAAGATTAACTTGAAAACACAATATCCTGTGATGATCTGCATCAGGGCAAAATAAGGGCGTGGGTAAAATATAAGTCCTTGACAAAGTATATTGAATTAAAAATGCAATGACACACAAAGTGGCCTGAAGTGAATTGAGTAAAAAAGAGAGTTCAGTAGCCTAAAAGGAAATTTGCATTCTAATATCATCTTCATACCACTTAATTAGTTTGCTCCCTGAAATTTGAATCCATATTCTTCCTTTTTGCAAGATATAAGGGAATATTCAAATTCTGGAGGTATGTGAAAGATTTGGTAAATGTGGTATATGACGCGGCATTGAAGCACAGAAGTGTTAAAGACATGGCCACCATTTCTGCTTTGTAGATCTCCAAGTGCCATCAAACCTAAAAGCTGTTGGGTTAGTCTTAGGACTGGATGGTAGGACTTAACATCTCCTTCACTGAAATATTAAAAGAACATTATGAAATTGTTACAATAGGTGAAAAAGAGTGGGTTTGTGTTACCTTATCATCTTATTGTAAGTAAACTTTCAAATCAGTGTAAAAATTTGGTAGATAGGGCAAAAATTTTAAATTTCACTTTAGTCTTAGCTTTCCTAAAGGAAGCAGGGTATGTTTTAAGGTACATTTCAATAATCCCTTGCTTAGCAAGGGTAATTTCTTATTCATAACTGTATGTCTTTGAGTATACCCGTTTCTCAAGCCAATTTTTATTTCTTACATACAGTGAGACTGGCTATTTAACATAATAGCAGTCTCGCTGTATGGGAGAATTAATAAAAAGAGTTAATGTAAGACACCACAATTTGTTGCAGCCACAGTTAAAAGCTTGGGCCCTATTTGACATTTGAAAATTTTGATTTCACATCACTGAAAGCCTGTAAAACTGGTAGTTCTCCCTGAAAT
>NW_004955429.1:334883-335961 GCF_000276665.1 Chinchilla lanigera | reverse complement strand
TTTGTTCAAATCTCTTTTAAGAATCTGGACCCTGTCTGGCATATAGGAACTTTGACTTCTCACCATTCAAAACATGAAAAGCTGATGACACTCTATAAAATGCTGTCAGCAACAGTAGAGTTTATATATTCTGTTTTTCTTTGGGATAAGGATCGTGACATGTCCTAGCATAGGGGAAATATGCAACCCATCCCTGCAAAAATCTTATTAAATATTTCCAGAGCTTTCCTTGGAGACAGCATTTTTGATCCATGGTCAAAGTTCAACATATAGGGTTACTCACTGGGTTAAGTGTATCTCTATGAGCACACTCAGAAATGTGTACAGCATTTTTTTTATACCTTGCCCCATGCATGCTTCTTCCATGTGAATTTGACTTTATGACCTCGCTATGTAATGTTTGTGACTATAGCTGCATGCTGAGTCCTGAAAATTGAGTTAGTCCTCGGCCCACTTACTGAATTTGAAGTGCTCTTTTTTGTTTTTACTGAATTTGAAGTGCTCTTTTTGTTTTTCAGACACCACTGATTTCCTAGCATTGCCAAGTCTGAGATGGTTCTTGAGGTGCCAAAATCTGGGAAAAGCTCAGGCAAAACTGGTTGGATTCATTACTCCAAAAGCAGAATTAAATGATGACATAGAAAAAGTTGACCTGAAGGACATTGCTTTTCTGAGTGACTTTATAATAATTTCCTTTGCATATGTCCTTTTCTCTATGGAGAAGATTGAGATTCAAAGTTCAGAGGACTAGTTCCTCATCATACAATTAAGTAGGCTTGAGGATGATGATGTTGGAATAGCATAACGATTCCAGTTTAGTGACTATGTAGTGTGTGTGTTATGAATCTTCAATTCTACATCTGGCTTTTGCTAGGTTCCTAACAGTGAAACTGTGGAAGCTACCAAATTGGCCATAGATGCTGGATTTCGCCATATAGATACTGCATATTTTTACCAAGTAGAAGAGGAGGTGGGACTGGCCATTAAGAGCAAGATTGCAGAAGGCTGTGTGAAGAGAGAGGACATATTCCTCACTTCAAAGGTATTTTGTATGTACTGTGCAGGCTGCTAATTAATG
>NW_004955429.1:332473-333970 GCF_000276665.1 Chinchilla lanigera | reverse complement strand
TATGAGCTATAGCAACTACTCGGTATAATTTCTTCAAATAAATTCCTTGGATTACAAAAATAAGAACACCAAGCCATGGCTGGATTTATAGTGCAAAATTCATCTTCAGAGGTGTCTCTCTTTACCCAGCCTTTGATCGCATTCATAGCACATTGCTTGTGTCTTCTGCTGGCCTACTTCATTGTTAGCAAATGAAGGCAGTTCAATCGTTTTAACAGTTGATATTTTCCTTGTGTTTTCCATCATCAAAATCAAAATTCATTAGAATCGTAATTGATCATGCTTGGTACACACCTTGCCTTTGTACCCACATGTATTAATGTTGGTGAAGGACCGTGATCATCTTGCCATAGTCAAGATTGTAATCTACTACTCCTGCGGAGGAGGGCAAGTGACACCTGACTTTACAAGTGGAAGATATGCATTTCCTAGGGAAATTATAGGCCAAGACAAAGTAATATAAGTCAATCAGTAGGTTCCTTCCCAATCTAAAACTTGCAGAAATGTTATTTATAGTGCATATAATTAATGTAGGCGAATAGAGTAATCAAAGCATCTGAAGGTATCGTCATCACACCATGTGCAAACCACCTTGTAAATGTAAGTGAGTAGTGCTTTACTTCATGGACATTAAGTGCCCTATACATAGACATATGTGAATGCATTTCTGTGGAGGAGAAGCATGTACTTGATGAAATTGCTGTAACGATGTTTCTGTTTCAGCCAGGTGAAGAGCTTTTTCCAACAGATGAACAGGGGAAAGCATTATTTGACACAGGGGATATCTGTGCGACATGGGAGGTGAGTATGTGTAGGATCTTCCACAGAGTTATTTGTGACAGACAGTCAAGTCATTATTCTACCTGGAAGAATAGGATATGCACCTTTTGTTCTCCATATGTGTTATGTTTAAAAGGAATGATGTAAAGTTCTTAGAGATTTGGCTAAGATCCCCAACTGCCTGTATGAGGGGTACAGCAAAAGGATGAAATAAGAGACAGAGATAATTTGATAACGTGTAAAATGGGGCTGGGAGGGCAATGCCTCTTGTTGGGCAAAGACCAAGACTCTTCAGCTCCCCACTATTTTACTAGTCAGTGTGTGGGGAGGGGTAGTGAGTGGTTCTGGAACAGTAGTGGTCATTGCTATGGGCAAGTAAGGAGCATGAAGCATTCTTGCAAGATGAGACAAGGGCCAAATAGGAAACTGCAGTTTCCCCAGGTGAAACTGTTACTCCTCCCACTGCACTGCTTTAAAAATATTTGGCCCCGGCAGGTCTTACCTTGACCTATAGATACCACAGCTTCAATAGCTATAGGGATTCAGCTATATCAGAAGAAAGTTGGAAAATTCTTCATTCCAACATGGTTCAAAGGGCAGGACCAAATTCAATGTACAGTGTAGTCCCCACCATAAGCCAATATATTATTAGAAGGTAATGGGGAGAAAAGCAGAAGGGTTGTGAACAGTGGGGATTTGTGTCTCTCACTTTCCTAC
>NW_004955429.1:330916-331939 GCF_000276665.1 Chinchilla lanigera | reverse complement strand
TTGGTGAAGTCATAGTGAATACAGAGGGAAGGCCCGTTAGTGCCTACCTTGTATAAAAATCTGAAGATGTAGAAGTCACCCAGGAAGGAGGCAGGTGTAGGAGTCCTCAGAAGGAAGATGCACTGCTCCCCGAGCTATGAAGCGTGGCCAGAGAATGGATATGTGAAGATCCCGTGCAGCCCAGAGCATAAGAGAGAAGCCCATGAAAATAAGGAATGGGCATTAAACGAGGGTAGAATAAAATTAAGAAATGCTCCTTGGTAAGAGTTTGTGTGGAGGTCTGAGTCCTTTGCTTGAGTCCTTTGTCTTATGTCGTTTCAGGGTGCTAGATCAGAGGCATACCTTTATCAAAGTACACTGGAAACTATTAAAATCATCCAAGATAGACAGGTCAAGTTTCCTGTTTATAGTGCTGTTAGTGGCAGATGACATTCACACTCAGAAACCCGGAACATAGCACACAGCCAGCAGTGCCCCCAACAACATCTTCATCAGTTTCCCCTTTGCTTTCTACAATTAAATCTATTGCTTCAACAGATTTGTTCTTTGGTTGGTTCTGTCTGCTGACTTTCTTTTTTTGGCAAGTTGCACTCATGTAGTAAACATTTTTGACTAGAAATTATAGTTTTTAGTATTTGTTACCATATGATGAAAGAGCAAATAATCTGACTCTCAAATATAAAAGATAAAAACTGAAGGTATGTTTAATGTTGGCTTAGCCTAAATGACCTTATCAATAGTATTGCAGACATTCATAATAATTGAAAGCATGGCACTAAGCATTCATGTTATTTAACCTGTATGTCAAATTAATGTGTTACTATTAATGATATTAATTGTAATCACTTCATAAAGTACTTTAAGCCAGATACTTCTTTGTGAATATATATTTTCCTCCATTACATTTACTAGTAGCCCAAGTCCTGCAGTAAGAAATAATAATCTTCATCAGCACTGGAAAAAGTTTCATTTCTTTCTTGCTATAGGCCTATTTCTGTGGACTAAAATTTTTCTTTACACTAT
>NW_004955429.1:321481-325533 GCF_000276665.1 Chinchilla lanigera | reverse complement strand
TTCTTGCTTCTACCTGAACTCAGTGAAGTTGTTTGTTGGCCTGGGTCTTTTCATTTATTTTAAATTAAACCCTCTAAGATGCTTACAGGAAAATGAGGTCCCTCTGCTTTAGTGGGGTGGTGTGTTGCTTGGTCTATTGTGTGGAGTGCTTCAACTCTCCCCCATACATCTTTCGTCTAACAGCCCACCTTCCCAAGTTTTAGCTCAGTGCATAGCCCTCTCCCACATAGGAACTTGGAAAGCCTTTTCATGCTTAGGCTCAAAATTGATATACTTTTGTTCCTGGCAGTTTCTACTGACCAATGCAAGTTACAGACAGGTAAGATTTAAGACTTTAGCACTGATTAGTGGAAGAGTATGAAAAGTCACATAGCAAAGACTGTGGAGACTGGGAGATATGAATTATTTGGGCATCATTTTTATAATAAATTTACCACACATATGAGGCATGTTAAAAAACAGTGTGTTTAAATAAAAAATTGTTACTATAAAATACACACTGTCATTGCTCTTCATACTTCAAACACCTTTATAATTACTACCGCTTTCTAAAGAAGTTCTAGAAGTCCTGTTTTGTGTGTGTAGCTGAGCTGTCATGGCTGCCTCAATCCCGATTTCCTGAAAGAGGATCACCTCGTTGACAATTCTGAGTCTGGGGAAAAGCCAGGAGTCGAAGACTGTGAAGCCCAGTGCATAAGATTGTCGAGGACACACCCTTCCGTTTTCATCAACCTGAATTTCCATTAAGTGGCATTCGGCAGTAGTGTTTATTGTACTTTTCATCACTTTCTGAATGACACTCAACAAAGAATTTCTAGAACTTTTTAAGAGAGTGGAAAGAACAATGAAATAAGTATATTTGAAGGCAGGGGGAATATTTTTGAGATAGAGTAATGGAACTGTCTTTCACTGTAATAAGTCTTTTAATTTAAACATTCACACCATATATTTTCATTACCCCTTATCTTCCAGGTGTTAATTGTTTTTCAACTCCCAAGTATTTGTTGAATTATCTTCTCCCAAATTTGCTCCTCCTTTTGTGCTTTTTATAGCACATTTCCTTCTCTTACTGTGCTCATCCTGCCTTCACTTTGTGGTTGTTGCCAGTCATTTACTATACAGGGACACAGCAGGATCTTACAGAAGTGTTCAAATCCTCTCTTTCTATGTTACTCTCTACCTCAAAAGCAGGCTTTTTTCTTTTTCCTTTTTCTGTTTTGTTTGTTTTACTTTGATTTTTTTGAGACAGGGTCTCACTATGTCCTTCAGGCTGGCCTTGAACTCACTAGATAGCCCAGACTGGCCCAGAACTCACTGAGATCCTCCTGCCTCAGTGTCCCAAGTGCTGGGATCACAAGTGTGCGCCACCCATGTCTAGCTAGGTTTTTTAAATACTATGGGAAAAATGATCTAAATTCACACACATAATTTTTAAGACTGTCAAACTTTCCCAGAAACCATAACTGCATTTCTACTTTCCTTCTTGTTATAAGTTGTCTTATTTACTGTACTCACTGCCTTAATTATGTTAGAAAATCAGCCTTGCTGTACAGAATGGTGCAAGTTTTCCTTACTTCTCTCATTCACAGAAAATCTCAAGGACTAATGCAATGAATGTTTCTAACCTGAGCTCATCAGTTATTAAATTGTTGATCTTTTACTCTCTATCAATCTCTCCCTTCTTTTGGCATAATAGGGAGCTATAAAAGACTTAAGGATTCACTTTTTTCTTCCTTTTTTTTTGAGACAGGGTGTTGCTGTATAGTTCAGGCTGCCCCCAAACTCACTATGTAACACAAATTTGCCCCAAACTTATGACAATCTTCCTGCCTCAGCCTCCTGAGTGCTGGGATTATAGGCATGTGCCACCACACCCAGCGCATTTCTTTCGCTATGTTACCAATTAGTAAAAAATATTATTTTATGTCTAAAGTGTCCCATGTTTAGAGAACATTCTCATAAATCCAGCTTCTTTGCTCTTTAAATATAAGGAATTTTACAATGATAAGGGGTTAGTATTTGGACAATTTCTGTCTTTAATTATGTTAATTGATCATTTATAGGATGTAAATATATAACTATATCCATGAAAATTTCTCAGTTATTTATTTCTAACTTTGTTTTAGAATTCACTCTTCTCTTTTTCTAAGTATATGTTGCTTTAATATAAATACTGTCAGTTATATTTCTGTTCCAGCTTCTTCTCCAATATTTTTGTCTGCTTTGTGAAATCGAAATTGTTAGTCCATATGAATCTTAGAAATTAGTAGGATTCTTGTGATATTTCCACATGCACATCCACAGGGTCATCTGTCCTTCCTGTGGTCTCACCAACTGCCCATCCTATTCCCTAAAGATTCCTCTTAATTCCTTTCTCACTCCCCTGCCCTCTCTACTTCCCTTTCCCCAGAGACCACTGTTCCATTTTGTTCTTCTACAACGTTTACTTATTGGTTTCCATATATGAATGAAAATGGAGCTGGAGATGTAGCTCAGCAGTGCAGCACCATGGCCCTGAGGTCGATTTCCGGTACCAAAAAAAAATAAAAAACAAAACCAAAACATGTAGTATTTGCATTTCCATCTGGCTTATTTTACTCAGTATAATGCACCCCATTTACAACCATGCTGCCCCAAATAATGCATCTCATTCTATTTATGGCTGAGTGGCACTCTACTTAGCAAATAAAGTGCATTCTCTTTATTCATTCATGTGCTGAAGGTCACCTGGCTTGATTCCACACTGTGGCTATTGTTGAGAGTGCTGCAGAAAAACCTCAGGGTGCAAGTGTCTTTTTGGTACAAAGAGTTCTTCTGTTTGGATTTATGCAACCTAGTGGAATTGCTGGGCAATATCACAGTTACATTGTTGGATTCTCCATACTTTTCCACAAGGGCTATAGCAATTTCCATCCCTTCCAGCAGTATGCATGAGTTCCCTTTTTCCACATACTCTCCAACATTAGCTATTTATTGAAACTTTAATAATGGTTATTCAAACTGGAGTGAGAGAATAGCTCATTGTGGCTTTGATTTGCATCCCTATGACAATTGGTGAAAGTAATCATGTTTCCTGTATTTGGTGACCAGTTGCATGTCTTCCTTTGAGAGAAGCATCTGTTTCGTTTTCTAGACCACCTTTTATTTGATTTGCTTGTATAGTATTCATCCTTTAAAGTCTCTTAACTATTCAGCATGTCAAATTTTTGTTAGATTTACCCTTTGTAAATATATTCTCATGTCCTGCAAGTTTTTTGAAATCTGTTGACTGTTTTCCTTACCTGCTTCTCTGAGGATATTTTTTTTTCCTGCAGGTGTTTTGACTACAGTGTTTTGTAGTCTTAAAATATTCTTTCCTTCTTTTCCAGACTCTCAAAAGATGATTACTCAAACATTAAAAGCCGTTTTCCTTTAGATCAGTGAGGGTGAAACTTTTGATCCCTGGCTAGGCATGGTCAACACCCACTCTCATCCTGAAGCGGCTATAACAAGGTAGACCCTCAGCACCTCTGCTTCCCTTCCTTCCTCCTTTCTTCCCTCACGCCATCCCTCTCTTCTTTCTTTCCTTTTTCCCTTTCTTTCCTTCTTTCCTTTTTGTTTTTCTAAGCCAAGGTTTCAATATGTAGTTAAGGGTGGCCTTGAACTCACTACTAGAGGACCAGGAAGATCTTGAACTTGAGGTGATCCTCTTGCCTCAGCCTCCTAAGTCCCAAGATTATAGGAGTGCTCCACCACATTCACCTTGTTCTCTCTCTCTTAACAATAAAGAATCTAAGACTGGAGTGGGGGGAGGGGAGGAGAATGAAGCAGATTAGAACAAATAATGACAGGTCCTCCCAGAAAGGAGACAAAAAAAATCGTAATTTAAAAACTAAAAACAGCAGCTTGAGGGCACAAACCAAGGTTTTTGTTCTTGTTTGTTAGTTAGTTTGTTTTGTCTTCTCTTAATACACAGTAAGGCTGGTCAATTTTTTTTAAATGCAAATAGACCCTGCTTACATGTGAATAGACTGCCTTTGTCACCTGCAAACATTCTTTTTCCTAAGAATGGC
>NW_004955429.1:314108-320741 GCF_000276665.1 Chinchilla lanigera | reverse complement strand
GTGTTTGGTCAGGACACTGTGTTTACCTCTCAGAAAGCTGCCCTCAGGGTGGTCAGTACAACATTTGGTTTACAGTGTCTAAAATACTGTATACAGTGCAGAGTTAGAAGACAAATTCAAAACCAAAGTGTATGTGGGAAAATCTGCACTGCTGGAAAGATTTTATAGTCATCAGAATAGCTTTACTATTCCTTCATGCTCTATGGCTAGAGATTCTGATCTTGCATATGCTTATCAAAACAAAGAATATGTATTCCCTCAACTTGTGGGAATTTTAACTCCTAGTAGAAATACATGTTATAATGTTCGAAAGGAGATTAGGTAATCTGCAGTCTCTTGTTTTCCACAATCAGCAGATACTTTGCCATCCTTGCTAACATTGCTATTAATGTAAAGAACAGTGAAAGAAAAAGTAGGAACATGTATTTAAGAGAGACAGTGTGATAATCAGTAATTCTTACTCCTTATTAAATATCTCAGTGAGTAATGATTTCTATCACTTTATATCTTGCATTGTTTTTAAAATGTAGAAATCTAAAAATTCTGTGGCAAGATCCTTGAAGGTAAGGTTTATGTTATGAATGACATTCTTTATATACCTTACTGACTCTAACCAAATATGGTATTTGTGGTGGGTTATGGGAAAATAAAAACTGAATACGAAAAATAGAAGTGAAAGTGCTAGCAGTAAATTGCACACCCTAAAATATTTGTTGTGTTGATCAATATTCAGACTTAGACTTGTCATAAATGTAGCATATGTACTCTGTACTTTCACTGAGAATTCAAAGTCAGAAAGAATTTATTTGCTTTTTCTGCTTTGAATAATACAAGGAGATATATATGTAAATACTTGATTTTGTGTTTTCCTAATGTTTGGCTATATTCAGAAAATATAATTGGAACATTTTGTTATGGTGTAAATGTTTTTTCTCTTAAAGTATGTTCACAAAAAGCGAATGGTAGATTTTACAAGCAGTCAGAAAACCACTGTTAACTGTCACAGTTTTAAGTATGCATACATATTATTACTTTACCGTTGGATAAGTGGACTCATCAAGAACATATTATACATTTTTCTTCCAATTACAGCACTCAGGACCACCCTGAATATCCATACACTGATGAATATTAATACAGAGCACATTGTCCTGGCTGCTGCTAGAAACTCCTCTCTGGAAAATGATGCAGAAGACATCTAAGGCACTAGTGTTCCAAGACATCCTTCTTGTCCAGCCATGCTGATTAGTAACTTTCACAGCTTGATTTGAGTCGATCTATCCAGAAGAGAAAGAACCTAAAAAACATCAGATTTGCGAAAAAAAAAATTGATTTTTCTAAAAATTCTTGCTTTGTGTTGTTTCTGTTATTTGTATGGTGTGTTTATTTTGGTCTCATTATGGCTGAAAACAGACTTGGCTGGAGATCTGTGGGAAAAGCTTTTTCAGGGGGTGGGAATGGTACCAGTGGCAGGCTCTGGTGGCAGATATGGATCAGTCATTGTCACTCCAGCCCTGCAGCAATGAGAAAATGCACTGCATTTAGTTCATCGTCCATAGCCTGGAAAGGGAAGCACTTTTGAGAAGGGTGAGCAAGGGCCCACGGCGGGCCCTCTTGCAGCTCAACCATCACAGCTCTTGGACAGGGGAATCAGATCTCATGGTGGGGGGTCACAGGGTCACGAGAGAAAGCAGGTTGAAAAGATGATTCAGAGTCAGGTGGAGGGGTCACTGGGAGGAGGGAGTAGAGCACATCTTTGCTTGACAAATATGTCACATCTTCTTTTTTGATAAGAGCACCCTGCAGTCAAAAGGAAAGTTTTTACATTATTTTTACCTCATTCTAGAATTCATACATTACACTATTTGTTAGTATTGTCAATAAACTGATTCAACAAGGAACTACAGAATTCAACCAGGATGAGGTAGGAAAATGCAGGGTATCCTGACCAATAAGCTGGGATGATAGCATCACCAGAAAACCTGGAAACAGCCCACATTACAAAAGTTGAAAAATATGTCAATTATTATGCACTGATACCATGCAATCTTTGAATCCTTTGAAAATTTAGCATACAGATTGATGGAAGCAAAATATTAGCCAACAATGGCCAAGTGTTTCAATGGAACAATGAAGAAATTGCTCGATACTGGCTGATTAACTTCTGCTAAAAGTCACATCAGAAGCAGGCATGTCCAGCACAAGGTCAGCGGACCAGATATAACCTTGAGCAGCTCCTCTTGAGGCCTCATAAGATTGTGAACTTTTAACACCATTATGTGATTATTATGTGACTTTTAGTGATAGTTTTGAAGACTGGATTGCACGGTGCTTCAGCAAAGTAGGCAACAACAGACCAGTGTGTAGGGCAGGGCCCAGTGTGCCGACAAATCCTCCTCCTGCACGCGCCTCAGTCAGTGAGAAATGTATTTCAGGTGTTACAAGTAAAATCACAGGCAATATCTATCTCAGCCTAACAAAGTTATCTCAACCTCCCTGTGAGTGCATGAGAAGAGAGGAATTTAGATTTTTTAAGCTAATATAAGTTTTATTAACTGTTCAACTTGGGCTTGTTGTTCTGTAAACATGACTCAAACCCAACATCACACACAACTGTTTAATCTGTCATACTCCCAGAGCACTTTTCCTGAATAACCAGTTTCAAAGAGCCTCCTGTCTTACTCCACATAGCAGTCCAGTTTCCCACTACACAGAATTCTCAGGATGTTCATGACAGTCTATACTCTAGGTCGAACTGATTCACCAAGTAACTAGAACATTCAGCAAGCATGAGATAAGAAAATGCAGGTCTCCTGACCAATGAACTGGGACAATAGTATCACTAGATAATGTGCAAGGTTAGCTACCAGGCTAGTTTGTGAGCTTTGTGATAACCATCACCATTATTTGCTCTCTACTTCAGGAGCCTTTAAAGGGGAAGATCCAAATGATACAGGGAAAATATAACTCCCAACCTGCTAGATGTCTAAAATGCTGAGTTCATGTTGTTTAAAATTGAAGAATGAATTCTAGAACAACGGAGATTAAGAGGAGGAAGAATTCATCAAGAGAAAGACAAAAGGGGGCCCAGAAAGAGGGTTGTCCACCAATCCTGCTTCTAAAGGGTGTTTACTGAGCAAAGCCCTGAGGGCAGCCAGGTTTAAAGTGTGACAGAACTATAGTCAGTCATTAAGATTGCAAGTATAGTCAGTTAAGTGTCATTGATCTAATGAGAAATCTCAAGGTGGGAAAGTATCAGCCAAAGTGAGTTTGTGTTCATTGTTCAAAATTCAGAATTAATCTGAGACTTGGATAAAAGATGATTCTTGGGAAAGTCATTGTTTCTATTTTGACCATAACATCTTCTCTGCATATTTCTTTGTGTCATACAGAAGAGAAATGTGGGAGTTCAAAGTTCAAAGAACCAGTGCCTTGTTACATAATTAAGTGGTCAGATAATGAGTACAATGTTCC
The DNA here is from genome assembly GCF_000276665.1 of Chinchilla lanigera. NCBI lineage: Eukaryota > Metazoa > Chordata > Mammalia > Rodentia > Chinchillidae > Chinchilla > Chinchilla lanigera. The sequence goes on along the minus strand of NW_004955429.1, from coordinate 317,267 downwards.
TTACAGTCTAATAGACTGTTCAGATTGCTTGCTATGAGCTAGTACTCATACATGTATCTCCAAGTATTACAACTGTCTGCTTCTCTAGGTTCTTAAGAGTAAGACAATGGAGGCCACCAAATTGGCTGTATATGTTGGATTCTACCATATTGATACTGCATGTGCCACCAAGGTGACAAGGAAGTGGGACTGGCCATTCAAAGTAAGACTACAGATGGCAGGGTGAAGAGAGAAGATACATTTCTCCCTTCAGAAATATTTTGTATATAGTATGCATGCTGCAAATTAATGAAATATTGTGAGTGGAACAAAATAATATATTATTAGGCTACAACTTGGTAAAAATGTACTTAGCCACATAACTTTTATTCACTTCTAATTCACAAGTAAGATGTAATATCAAAAACAGAAAGATTGCCAGGGATGGACCTCAGCGGCATAAGTGCCTACCAGGCAAGCCCAAAGCGCTGAGTTCAAATCCCAGTACAAAAAAAAAAAAAAAATTAGGCATTTGTACTCCTTATCTTCAAATATAGAATTTTAATGTCCTTTTACTTGGAGCACTAATTAAAAGCAAAGTGATTAGCATGTCCTGTGGAATAAGGCAGAAGAGTGGTAAATTATGTTTTTCTTGTATCTTTGGTGATGTTTTAAATCTTTTATCATTCTGATATCATTGCTTTCTCTCATAAATATCCAAAATAGTATAGAAGAGGTGTTTCAGCATTGACAAGATCTACTTATAGTATCTTAATTTCAGTCCAGCACATATCAAGTGCTCAAGATGTGTTTCTGCTCAATTATGTAAATAACGGTAATGCTTCTCCAGTGAATTGAATTCAGAAGATAATTACAATGAAAATAGCTTTGGAAACTCCATAAGACACAACTCAGGGAATGGGAAATAACGGTATTTGATAAAATTTTGTATCTTGAGTAATTTCCTTTCATTGCTCAACAGATTGTCTATGAAACTTAATTGAGTTCATGTGCACTACCCAGATCTAAAGAAAGACTTAAGGGAATATTTTCCTCTGTTATCCTCAGCTTCTACTTAGTGGAAAAATATCTCAGTAGTAGGTTGTTTGCTTTTTGGCACATATGAGAGAAAATAGGTAATTCTTGTCCACAGGTAGCTTATTTTATATGATATAATGTCCTCTTGCTTCATACATAATCCTTCAAATGGTAAAATTTCATTCTTCTTTATGATTATACATATTCCATGGATTATATCCTACTTTTTGCTTCTTTATCATTTGAGAGTAACCTAGGTTGATTTCATGCCCTGATCATTCTGAATAGTTTCAAAATAAAAATGAGTATATAAGCATCTCACTTATATAATATACTCAGGAGTGGGACAGATAAATCATCTAGCAGTTCTAAGTTCAGTTTTCTAACAATTACCAAAAATGTTTCCACAATGGTTGTTCTAATCTACATACACAGCAGCAGTATAACAGTTCCTTTTTCTTCACATCTTCACCAGTATTTGTTATTTTTTTACAATAACTACTCTAACTAGGGTGAAATGAAATCTTATTACATGTACATTTTCCTGTTGAATAAAAGTACTGATTATTTTTCATATATATTTAATTTTTTACTTTATTACTGCATGTTTGCTGTACAAAATGATTCAATTCATCATGGGAAGGTGGTTCATGAAAGTAACACATCTTAATTCTTTTACTTCCCCTTCTCCTGCCTTTTCTCTCTTTGTTACCTCCCTGCATCTCTTGGTGCTCTTCTCGTCTGACATTGTATTTGTTCATTTGCAGATGTCTATATGGAATATTTACCTGTTTTTTAATGGGATGATTTCTGTTGTCATCTGAGATTTAATATCTTCTGGATACTAACCATCTATCAAAGAAATTGCAAAGATTTTCTGCTGTTCTCTTGTTTTTCTCTTTAATCTGTTGCTTATTTCATTTGCTTTGCTAAAAGGTTTTTTTTTAAATTTTCTATCAACCAGCTTTATTTGCAAAGGAAATTTCCCTTAAAAAAATAGTCCACATTAAATTGTGCGATGGTGTAGGTTTTCAAAACATCTTTTACAACTAAATAAGAGGAACATGTAAAAATATTGTTATTTGCTTGGTGAAGCTTAATTGTGAAGTTTCATCTTCCTGAGCATTTTTCCAGTGGCATTTGCTGCATTTTTAACAATGATGTCTGAGTATTACCTTTGGTTATACCTTCTAAACTCAGAATCAGCCAGAAATTCTTCCACAATAGTTCTTTTTTCTTGCTTCTTGGGAATTTGTGAATGGCAGAAATCAGGTAGATTATCAACAGTGGCACAAATCTATAAATACATGACATGTGAGATTCTACCTCAGAGACAACTTCTTCAGTAACAGACATATTTATTGGAGTTATTATCAACATTAGGTGTCTGATAGTTTACTGAGTTAGTCAAGTTGGATTCTTTCCTAGTTCTCATTTGCTTACCTACTTATTTGGGGCAATTTGGTTGCTCCCAAGCTCTTGAGATTGTATCTATCTGGGTTCCACTACTGGGTGTAGGATTCCTTTCAGTACCTTGCATAGTGCCTTTTTAGTGACTATGAATTCCTACAGTTCATGTTATAGTCAAAAGTACTTCTTTAATTCTGAAACATATAGTTGCTGAATACAGTAATATAGGTTGGATATCATGTTCTTTCAGGGTGTAAAATGTATCATTTCATGTTGTCCAGGCTTCCTGAATTTCTATGAAGTCTCTCATTGTTCTGATAGACGTCACTTTACAAATGACTAAGCACTTTTCTCTTTAAGTCATTAGTATTCCTTTTTCTGTTATTTTAGAAATAAAAGAACGAAAACATTGACAGACAGACAACCTTTTAAAATAGCAAAAGAACAGTACAGACAATACACAGTTACAAACACAGTGGTAGGAAATTAACATGGCTTCTTGTATTACATATTGATATTTTCAAAGTGGTTTCTCATGAAAACAGATAGAGACATACAATATTGATCAATCAAAGACTCATTGACAGTTTCTTTCAGCAAGGAAATACAAGACAGTAGAACAACCATGTTAACTATCCTGTATATACATACATACATAATTTCTCCTTCTGTCCCTTCTCTTTTCCCACATCCCAATTGCCCTTTACCCTTGAGTGTTTTCTTATCATTTCA
>NW_004955429.1:260156-303810 GCF_000276665.1 Chinchilla lanigera | reverse complement strand
GCATCTACACTCATTAGGTAGATTGGTCTGTAGTTCTCTTTCTTGGTTGGGTCTTTCTCTGGTTTTGGTATCAGAATAATACTTGCCTCTAGGAATGAGTTGGGGAGAATTCCTTCCCTTTCAATTTCATTAAAGAGTTTGAGAAGAATTGATGTTAAATCTTCCCTAAATTGCTTGTAGAATTCAGCTGTGAATCCATCCGACCCGGGTTCTTCTTCATTGGCAAGTTTCAATTACATTCTCAATTTCACTGGCTGATATCGAGTTATTCAGGATTTTTTATATCTTCTTCCTTCAGCTTTGGTAATTCATATGAATCTAAAAATCCATCCATTTCCTCTGTGTTTTCCATCCTATGAAAGTAAAGATTTTCAAAGTATATATTGATGATCTTCTGTATTTCTTCAGGGTCTGTAGTGATTTCATGCCTTTCATTCCTTATTGCATGTATTTTAATTTTTTCTTTCCTTTTTTTGATAAGGTTGGCTAGGGATTTATCTATTTTATTTATTCTTTCAAAGAACCAACTCTTTGATTCGTTAATTCTTTGTATTGCTTTTTAGTCTCCATTGCGTTAATTTCTGTTCTGAGCTTTATAATTTCCTGCCTTCTTTGGGCTCTAGGTTTGACTTGCTCTTCTTTTTCTAAGAACTTGAGGTGCAGCATAAGATTGTTTATTTGTGCTTGTTCTGTTTTCCTGAGGTGGGAGTTCACCGCTATAAATTTGCCTCTGAGGACTGCTTCCATTGCATTCCACAGGTTCCTGTAGGTTGTATCTCCATTTTCGTTTGTTTGTAAATAGTGTTTAATTTCTACTTTGATTTCATCTGTGACCCATTGGTTGTTCAGGAGGATGTTATTTAATTTCCAACTGTTTATGGAGTTTCTGTGTTTTCTTTCATCATCAGTTTCCAATTTCATTGCACTATGGCCTGATAGTATACACAGGATAGTTTCAATTCCTTTGCATTTACTTAAACATGTTCTATGTACTAGCATATGGTCTATTTTAGAGAACATCCCATGTGCAGCTAAGAAGAATGTGTATTCTGATGCTTTTGGGTGGAACACTCTGTAAAGGTCTGCTAAGTCCATATGTTCATACATTTGGTTCAATTTTGTTATTTCTTTTCCAAATTTTTGTCTAGTTGATCTATCTCTTTGTGACAGTGGTGTGTTAAAGTCCCCTGTTATGATTGTGTTGCTACTTATATCATTTTTCATGTCTGTTAGAATTTGTCTTATATGGGTGGGTGCTCCTATGTTTGGTGCATAGATGTTTAGGGTTCTTATCTCTTCCTGCTGAAGCTTCCCCTTCACCAGTATGTAGTGACCTTCTTTATCTCTTTTGATTGTTCTTGGCTTGAAGTTCACGTTGTCTGCGAACAGAATAGCTACACTTGCTTTTTTCTGGATTCCTGTCACATGGAGTATTGTTTTCCATCCTTTAATTTTCAGTCTTTGACTTTCCTTTTGAGTTAAATGTATTTCTTGTATACAGCATATAGTTGGGTTTTGTTTCCTAATCCTCTCTGTTAGTCTGCTTCTTTTGGTTGGTGTGTTGAGACCATTTACATTGATGGTTATAACAGATGTGTGCTGGCTTATCTTTGTCATGCTATTATCCTGCTGTTGGATCCTCCTTTCTCCCTCTGTTTAATTGCTTGCTCTGCTTTTTGGTTCCTTTCTGTTGTTGTTCTTGAAGTTGCGGTCTGCCTTATCTCTTTCTACTATATCTTTTAGTACTCTTTGTAAGATTGGTTTGGTGCTTATGAATGTCTTCAGCTGTTCTTTATCATGAAAATATTTTATTTCTCCATTATATTTGGAAGATAGCTTTGCAGGGCACATCAATCTGGGTTGGAAGTTGTTTTCTTTCAGTACCTAAAGTACTTCACTCCAAGTTCTTCTTGCTTTGATGGTTTGTGTTGAGAAGTCTGCCATGAGTCAGCTTTTCTTTATAGGTGATCTGTTTCTTTTCTTCAACAGCTTTTAATATTCTGAGTTTTTGTTGAGTTTCTGGGATCTTGATCACTATATGTCTGGGTGTAGATTTATTTTAGTTATGATTAATGGGAGTTCTATATGCTTCACTTATCTGGATGTCTGATTCTTTTACTAGGCCTGGGAAATTTTCTGCTATTATTTCTGCAAATAGTCTTTTTATGTCATTTGTGCTGACATCTGCTGTTTCATTTATACCTGTTACCCTGACATTGTTTCTCTGCTTCATCTTGCAGTTGTTGAGTTGTTATTTCCTGGTTCCTTGTTGTTTTAAGAGATCCCTCCTTTCATGTTCATTGGTGGCTATGCTGTCTTCAAGGTCTGAAAGTCTATCTTCAGCTTCGTTCAGGCGGTTTTGCAAGCTTTCAATGGAATATTTAAGTTCCTGGATATCTGTTTGCATCTGTTTCATACCTTCTAGTTCTTTTCTATATTGTTCCCTGAAGGGTTCATTGAGTTGTCTGTGCTCTTCTGTTTTCTTGTCTATGTCATCTTTGTATATGTTGAACAGTTCTTTCATTATTGTTGTCATTTCTTTTCTCATCTGAGACATTAGTTCTGATTTGATGTCTCCTATGGCCAGATGGATTTGTTTCTTACTTCACTTGTTATCATTTCAGAAATTTCAGGTGTATGACTTCCAGGCTCTTCTGTGTTTATGTCTCCTGGACTTGTTTTGGGTGGTGTGGAGGTCTGGGATTGCATTTTTCTCCTTTGTTTTGTCAGTTTTGAACAACCAGAGACTCCCTGTACTGCAGTCTCACTGTCGTGATTATTTGTGAGTGGCAGGGCAAAAGCCTGAAGATCCCCAATGCTCAATGTAGCTCCTGTACCAGTGATTAGTGGTAGCCCAGCCTGGGCCAACACACTATGTGAGTGCCAGGTAGACATAGAGGCCCCAGAGGGTGCCTGAGGCTTTGCCTGCCTGCACGCTGGTCAAGAAGGCAGAGCCCAGACTCACCGGGCTTCCTGAGGTGTCCAGAGCTCAACCCAGCCCAGGCAGACACACTATGGGTCTGCTTTTCTTAATTCAAGGAGCAATTCTTGAATTTTTGATTACTTTAAGAATCAGACTTTTGAATTCTTTTTTGGTAATTTTTGTTTGTATTGGTATCTATTTGCAGCTTCTGATGATTATATTCTTCATGACGATTTAGTGTGCATACATAACACATCTTAATTATTTTTTCATGCACTTCCCCTCCACTTCCATCTCTTTGGGCCCTTCTATTTTGCAAAGATCTATCTCCCTTTTTCCTATTGTCAGTCTTTTATTTTGTTCTTCATTTATACTTTGGTTTACTCGTCTAAGAGAAACCATATGATCTTTAACCGGTTTTGTCTAATTCATTTCACTTGATATTATACCCTCCAACTGCACTCATTTGCCTACAAATGAACCACCTTTATTCTTGTTTAGTAGCATTTTATATGTATATTTTTATCTATTTGTACATTTTGTTTGAATTCTTTGATATTCCATCCTGTGTGAAATCTTTGGATTAAGATAGTTAAAATTCACTAACTTTGGAGGAGAAATGCTGTGTCCCTATTTGGCTTTATGCATGTATGTTGTCTATCCATGTGGCAGTGTGTGGAGCTGCTGAAGTGTACTCCTCTGCAATGTATGTGAGGCTCTTCATTAAGAAGTCTTCTCTTGACAATGAACCCTGGGAAATTGGTTTACTTATACTGTTGAATTTAATTCCCAGTTGAATTCATTGCAGAGTTTTACTCTGGGTTCTCTGGCTATGATTAGTGCATTTTTATTCTCCACACATTACATTGGAGTCCCTTGAGACAGACTTTGCTATTTCATGCATATATGCGGAGAATACAAGATGCAATCTCATTTGTCAGTGATTTGTTTTGTTTTGATTTGTGGTCCTTTGTTTTGTTTTGTTTTCTATCTTTTTGAGACAGGGTTTCACTATGAAGTTCTGGCTGGCCTCAAACTCATTTTGTAGCCCAGGCTGGCCTTAAACTAGCAGTTATCCCCCTGTTTCAGGCTCTGCAGTGTTGGGATTGCAGGGGTGTGTCACCATACACAGCTAGTGAGGGATTTGTATTCAGAGAAAGTTTGAAAGTGATCCACATTGAGATCCCCAATAGATTCTGTGCCCACATCAGTCATTAAATTTTTTTTTGCTAATGCTAAGTGCATGAATATCCAGGAGTGGTACTTTCTTCTCAGCCAGTCTTTTTTGTATTAGTCATCAGCTGGTCATTTTTATCCTTTCTGTTATTAAAGTTCAATTATGTACCAAGGTTCAAGACTGACTAGGAAATTTTATATAAGGTGAATTTCTTTCAATTAGTCTGAGGGTGTATCTTAATGCCAAAGCACTCACAGAGAGTGCTAATGTACCAAGTTTGATCCCTAGTACCACTTGGAAAAGTAAAAACAAGCAACATTAACAATAAGAACAGATATATAAACAAAATTTTAGAAAAAGCAATAAACGCAACCAGAGCTGGGGCTATTGCTCAGTGGAACAATGCCTGCCTGGCAAGCATGAGGTCTGAGCTCTATTCCTGGTACCAACTAAAAATAAAAACAAACGCTGCTACACAAACTACAATGGAAAAGTAATGAGTGAAATAATATATGATCAGCTAAAGCTTAAAAATTAATAATAATAAAAACAGGACTAGCAAAAAGGAAAAACATGAGAAATAAATTATAATATATAAAATAAAAGAGAATATTAAAATACATAACAAAAATAAAGTGACACAATTAAATGAAAGTGTACAAAAGTAATGAGAAAGAAAAACCTAACTACACAATGGAAAAAGGTAGCACACGTTCCTCCTGGTCAAAGCATTTGAACAGGACTGGCTGCTTTAAGCCCCTCTGCTCTTCCTGCACCCCAGGTATTGGAGTAGTGAGTCCCAGGTCAGGCCAGTTGTAAGTTCTCTCTCCTTTCACCAAAGAAGTTCGTGTTGGGTGCAGGCACAGCCCAGCCCAGTATTTCTTGGAGGGCAGTTAAAGGTATCCTCAAAGGTAGACCTGTTTTCACAACAGAGCCTTTCTGTGAGTGTGTGCCCAGAATTGTGGTGAGTCAGAGGCATCTGTAAGCTTTTCTTACTAAGACTCACAGTATCTGAACCAGCTAACAGAGTCCACACTCTACCCACAGGCCCCCAGTGTATGTGTCCAGGGAAAAGATGAAAGTCAGATTATGTTTATTTTCATAATAATTATATGCACTTATTGGGAAGAGTGTGGTATTTTTATTTTCACAGTATTGTAGAAAGATTCAAGCAAGCTAATTCATCACCTCAGTAACATGTTTTCGTGATGAGAGGAAAAGTTCAGATTTCTGGGTTCCCCTTGGAATTCAGCAGGCAGGAATAAAGAGGGTGACCTAGGTTGCACTGGAAGAACAAGATGAATTTTGGGATTTGTCTTCAAGGTGGGCTCAAGCTGGAAGAGATTTCAGAATTATTGGAATTGTAAGGAGGTGTATGTGCACTGTTAACCTGAGGACTCATAAAACAGTTTAGTATGCAGGATAACCTATAACCTCTTTTTGCCCCAAATTAGAAAATGCTAACATAATTTTATGACTTTAACTATCAGGTACTTGCATTTATATCCTCATAAAACTCTGATCCACATGGGTTAAAGAGAAAGTGTGGAAAGCTAGGACTTTGTGATATAAAAGGAGTGGTCACAAGGAAAGACATTTGGGGCAGAGAGAAAACATGAGGAAGACAATCGTAGGAAAAAAAATCACTTCTGCTTTTATGGAACTCAGATTCTCGCAGGGAAAGGCTGAAAGGGGCTGAATGTGCTGTGGGCACTCCTCCAGGGATTCTGGGGTTGAAGGAGAAAGGATAAGCCAACCACAGTTTTGGCTCAGAACTCTGCCAGTCACTTCGTCTTGTACTACACATTTGTACCAGTAACTAGTATGGAAAATTCTAAACTTTTAAATGTACTGGAGAAATTGGATGGACCACAGGCGCTTCTGGGTGGTTTAAAATGAAACATTAGAAATGATTCAGTTTCCCTAGATTATGTACAATCTGGCAGAAGAAGAAACTGATTTTAAAAGATCTCAGGAATGAGATCCTACAGGAGAGGGAAAAAGAAAGGGACACGGGAAACAGAGAAGGGTAGTCTTGTTAACCCCAGCTGAACAGAACCAGTGTGGGGCTGCTGGTGGGAAGCCCCTCTAAGGACTGTTACCAGCTGCATAAGAGGCAGAACTGGAGAAGAAGAAGGAGGCTGTTGGGAGCTAAGAAGATGTTGGGAGCTGTTAGCAGCTGTAAGGAGCTGTTGGTTCTGTTGGAGGAACTCATCACGCAGGCTTTCCTGATGAACTCAGCTGTTCTCATTGTCCACGAAGCTTAGGACTTTGAGAATGGTTAGAAGGGGCCATGTAAATAAAAGCAGAACATTTAGTTATGGTGGTAGGCATATTTTTTCTAGCTTTGATCTAAATGAACATCAATTGGTAAAAATGTCATAAGGCCACTTCTTGTTTGAACAAGAAATGTAAAACTAGAGAGTGGAATCTGATGAGCTGGTCATTTAATTAGTAGTTTAACCTAATTTGAATGTGTGAATTTGAATGCAAAATGGAAGCAGGAGAAGAGAGCACATTAAACAATGATTGAAACTCTCCATCAATCAGAATTTTTATGAATTGAGCATTAGTAGGAGCCAGAAAGTAATAGAATTGCTTGGCATAATGTGTTCAAGTGAGGGATTCATAGTTAAAGCAGTTGAAACATAGAAAAAGGTACCTGAGGTGTGCCCTAGGAGTGAGTGGGCATTGTAATGAGTTGAGAGTGTCAAAGAACTGGAAAGCATAATTTGTCTGCAGGAACACTGAAATATCATATTAACATATATTGGCAGAAATTTAAACTGAGCGTGGGAAAGCATTGTATCAAGAAGTAGGTGAAATTATACAGTTAATATGTCAGCATTAAAGAACATGTTTTCATGGATGTGATTTTCCACTTGACATATAAGAGAAAGTGCAGAGTTGCAGTACTGAGGGGATGCTGGTATAATTATTCCTCTTAGAGCAGAGAATTAAGACTCCTGCCTCAAACTAATGACAATGCTTGAATGGAGAATGTTATGCCCTGTCTCCACTGCGTCTATACTCTAATCCCTGGTATATTTGGATATGTTACCTATTTTCAGACAGGATTAAATGGAAGCTCCTGAACTAGCAAACATTTTCCAGGTTATCTGAGTAGATCCAATATAATTACAACATACTTACGTAAGCAAAAACAGGAATGTTACACACAAAGAGAAGGTGTGAGTATAGCAACATGGGCCAGACACTAAAAGATGCTATGTGAATGGATTTGAAGTTTGAGGAAAGGGCCAGAAGTCCAGGAATGCATCCTCTACAACCTGGAAAAGGCTGCTAATCAGATTTTTCCTTTAGTGTTTATTAAAATCTGTGACTTTCTCAGCAAGGAGAGTTCACTACGGAAAATTATAGAGAGCCATTGTCTGGATAGGAGACGCAGTCCTTGAGGAAAAAGAAATTCTACTCTTGTGCCCGGGCTACCCACAGGAAGACTTGAACATAGCCCTGTGTCCTAGCAGAGCAGCTCCATCTGAGGACAATGCAAGGCTTAAGTCTAAATGGGCAGGGTGTTCTGACTCCAGAGAGAGGAGGGAGAAGGTGGCCATGACCAGGAAGTGCTACACGGTAATGGTAAGAGAAAAAAATTATCCAAATTTAAAAGGCTTAGGATTGTAACATTTAAAAAAAAAAAGGCAAAAAGAGCTGAAATAATGTCATGTGAGGTCTGTGGCACTGAATAAAAGTCTGAGATAAAATGCTGGCTTTCTTCCCAGAAATTCCTTTCTAATCCAAATCTCCAGGACATTTTTTCCCTTTTATTCAAAAACACTTTTCTAAGATTGCAAAAGAACTAAACATTAATTCTAAGAATCATAGGACCCTTAATAATTACTCAGACTTTCATCTTTCAGAAATAATGAGCAGGACATTTATACTTACCCTTTGTACCATGAATATCATATGACCTTTTAACATTACTAATAATTACAAATTTCCTTTACCTTTAATACTTTATAAAAGTACGTAGGTCAAACTTCTGCTTCAGATATTACACCTTTCATTACTTCAAGTATCAAACTATCAAAGCATCATAGTTTACCAACACTTTCTAAATTCTAGCAGTCTTAGTTTTACCAACTGTTCCGAAAATATAGTAATCAGGATTATTCTGTTTTTTATCCATTGGGTAATATTGGACTAAAGTTATATATTATATAAAATATTTGGCTGCTTTTCATGTCTTACATATTGATAGTTTTTTAAGCAGGTTCTTGTGCTGCTGGGCTACATCCTCAACCCCATATTGATAGGTTTCTAAAAGCTATATAGCAGGTGGGTGTTATAATTGTTATAATCTTAAGTTCCAGTTGGAAAACTACTTCCACAGTCACTTATTTTAATTAAGCTGCCTGCTGTATGACTGTTTTGACTACACATTTGTCACTGGGCCACTTTTTTCAGGAATGGATATTATGAACACAACATAAAAAGATTTAGAAAATATTGTGCCTATGAGAAGTTAAAAAGGCCAAGATTTCTAAATTTTTAACTTTTGATTTTGGGGGGATAGATTCATTTATTTATTTTTCATCTTTGTGTGTGATTCTGCGTATGTTGTATGACACAATGACATGTGATCCAAGAAGGGATTCAATATGATCAAAGAAAGAAAAACAACAAAACCACATCAAAATAGGCATCTGAGTTTCCTTACTAAATATTTAGTACTTTTTCAATCTCACAGTAATATACAATGATGTATGAAAGTGGAACAGAAAAAAATTTCTCAAAATGAATAATTCATCACTAAATAGTAATTCACAACTGTCTTTCATATGAAATAGTGAACTTTTTCCGTTTCTCCTCTCATTAGTGGAACACTGATCTCAGCCCTCCCACGTGGCATTGGTTAAACATTAATCGTCCAGTACAGTTGTTAGACAGTAAACAGACAGTTCCACTGACAAATAGCAGAAGCTGTGCCATTGTTTAACTATTACAAGCAGTTCCTTGGCTACAAGTAGGCACAGGATTGGTCACAGGGATTCTGGTTATAAATAGCCTGTGGAAGCAGAGGAAAAAGAAAAGAAAAAACCAGAATCAGCTCAGCAAGAGGAGTAAGAAACAATGGACTCCAAACAGCAGCTTGTGAAACTAAGTGATGGCCACTTCATTCCTGCACTGGGATATGGCACCTATAAGCCTGACGAGGTAACAGGGGTGAGGTTGGGGTAGAAAAATGAAAAGGAATTAACCTCAGAGGAGAGAGCTGACATGTCAGGTCAGGTCTGTCAGTGCTTGAGTGGTTCTGGGAGATTTCTGAGGTTCTCTGTTTTTCCAAGTTAGAACTATTCCATGTACTACAAAGAAGATTGTTTGAATTTGTTTTGCATCAGAGATCAATTATGGTATCACCTACTGATTGCTCTTGGCATTGTTTTATCACCTTATTTCAGTTTATTTCCCTTATAGAGTGAGAATGGGAAAATCTGCAGTCAACACAACTGCCTATTAGACACTTTTCTTGAAGATTTGAAAATTGTAGTTCTGTCCAATAAGGCAAGATATAGAAAAATAGTTTATCAAATGTTAGTGGAGATGAGAAACATAAAATAACTAATGAGGAGGACTGCTGTTCTGTTTGGGCTGGAGGTCAATATCTCAAAGTAAACACTGGACTAAATATCCTTTCCACCACACTCACTCGTGCGGAAAATTAACTTGAAAAAACATTGTGACAGGATGACCAGAAAATTAACATCTAATAACAATATAAGTGAATTACAGGTTCATCATTTTGTATATTGGACCTAAAACAAAAAGATATAGACTGTTTTCTGAAATGAAATTAGCAAAGTAGATAGTTCCCTGGACAAAAGGGAACTTATATTCCAATATCATCCTCAGATCACTTCACTGCAAGACAAGGGACTAGCTCCCTGAATACAGGATTCATAATTTTCCTTTTAATAAGACATAAGGAAATATCCAAAGAGCAATTCTGCAGCATGAGGTAGAACTCGATTACCTTTAGGGCAGAGAGGCATGAAGTATAGGAGAGGATCAAGGTTACACATAAAGCTGCAGCCCTGGTAAGTTCCTGAGTTGCCCTCCATCCTGGGAATTCATGGCTGGTATCAGGACACATGGTAGGGCCCAGTCTCTCCTTTATTGTAATTTTATTGATCAGATGAAGGATTTTGAAATTCCTAAATAAAAGGTATGTGTTTGATTTACCTTTTTACCTTATAAGGAATGAATTTTCTTTCTTATTGGTATGTGTTTGCAATATAGAGTAATTAAATTAATCTTGGACAATTGATAGATGCAGTATATATATCACCATTTAGTCATCTGTACTTTTGATCCGTAACCTAAATTAGTAGACAAGGCAATAATATCAACATTCAATGTAATCATAATCACCACCAAAGAAGTGTCCAAGCTTGAAAGGTGGACAAGTGTATCAATAATACCTTTGCTGATGAAGATAACTTGTTATTCATAAGTCCATATTTTTCTAACATACACTTTTAAAGCCATTCTTATTTCTTGTGTATAACAAGACTGGCTATGTGACATAATAGCCATTCTTACCTCATTCAATGGCTGAGGACAAGTTCAAATAAGACACTTGGTGTTTGTTTAAATCTCTTTTAAGAATCTGGACCCTGTGTGGCATGTAGGAACTTTGACTTCTCACCATTCAAAACATGAGAAGCTGATGGCACTCTATAAAATGATGCCAGCAACAGTAGAGTTTCTATATTCTGGTTTTTTTTGGGATAAGGATCATGATGTGTCCTAGCATAGGAGAAATATGCAATAAATCCCTGCAAAAATCTTAGGAAATACTTCCAGAGCTTTCCTTGGAGACAACATTTTTGATACATGGTTAAAGTTCAACGTATGCGGTTATTCATTGTGGTAAGTGTATCTCAACTCAGAAACGTGCACAGCATTTTTTCTATACCTGGCCCCATGCATGCTTCTTCCATGTGAATTTGACTTTGTGATATCATTATATGATTTTTGTGACTATAGCTGCATGCTGAGTCCTGAAAATTGAGTTAGTCCTAGGCCCAATTACTGAAATTGAAGTGCTCTTGCGTTTTTCAGACACCACTGATTTCCTAGCATTGCCAAGTCTGAGATGGTTCTTGAGGTGCCAAAATCTGGGAAAATCTCAGGCAAAACTGGTTGGGATTCATTACTCCAAAATCAGAATTAAATGAAGACATAGAAAAAGTTGACCTGAAGGACATTGCTTTTGCTAGTGACCTTATAGTATTTCCCTTTGCATTTGTCCTTTTGTCTCAATCTCAAAAGACTGAGATTCAGAGTTCAGAGGACTAGTTCCTCATCATACAATTAAGTAGGCTGAGGATGATGACATTGGAATAGCGTAATCATTCTAGCCTAGTGACTATCGAGTGTGCATGCTATGAATCTTCAGTTCTACATCTGGCTTTTGCTAGGTTCCTAACAGTGAAACTCTGGAAGCTACTAAAGTGGCCATAGATGCTGGATTTCGCCATATTGATACTGCATATGCTTACCAAGTAGAAGAGGAGGTGGGACTGGCCATTAAGAGCAAGATTGCAGAAGGCCGTGTGAAGAGAGAAGACATATTCCTCACTTCAAAGGTATTTTGTGTGTACTGTGCAGGCTGCTAATAAATGGAATGGTTTTTTTTTGTTGTTTTTTTTTTTTTTTGGTTCTGCTCCGGTACCGGGAACTGAACTCATGAACTTGTGCTTGCCAGGCAGGCGCTTTTTGCGGCTGAACTAAATCCCCAGCCCCTATAATAAATGAAATGTTATACGAGGAATAAAACATATATTCTTGGGTGAGAATTTGGTAAAATATGCTGACTGGTACAGGTTTTATTAACATAGAATTCACAAATGATATCTACTTTCAAAAACAGAGAAAGATTAGGAAATTATAATCATTTCAACACATTCAGTGCATTAAAGTTTCTTTATCGTGAGCTCTAATACAAGGCAGTGTGATTAACATGGCTGTGGATTTGGCAGAAGTATGGCCAAATTATGGATTTTTGTAAATCCTTTGTGACTTTTAAAATTTCATAGTATTCTGATACCCCTGTTTTCTTTTATCAATATCACAGAATACTGTAAATGACTTGTTTGAGTAGTAAGCAAGATATACCTAATATATCTTGATTTGAACTCTGCACATATAAAATGCCCAAGATCTGTTTCCCTTCAGTTAAGAAAATAATAGGAGGGAAATTCTTCTCCAGTGAATTAAATGCACAAGATAATGAAAATAAAGACAGCTCTGGAATCTCTATGAAATAAAATTCAGAGAATGGATAGTATTATTATTTGATGAAATTTTATCTTTTGAAAAATTTCCCTTCACTGTTCAAGAAATGAACTGACTAACAAAAACCAAACATGACTGAGTTTACATGAAAAGGCAAGATCAGAAGAAAGACAAGACTCAACAGAGGGTTATCATCAATTTCCATTAAGCAAAAAAAATTTTAATATTAGATGAATTTGGGTAATTTCTTAATCCAGCATCATTTCCATATTTTAACCTCTACAGCTTTGGTGCACTTTCCATAGACCAGAACTCGTGCAACACGCCTTGAAAACTTCACTGAAAAAACTTGGGTTGGACTATGTTGACCTTTATATCATTCATTTCCCAGTGCCTTTGAAGGTGAGCAACTTGGATCATCAAAACTGTCTAACTGCATCTGTTGGCACTGATATCATTACTGTGAATGGTAGAATGAATCTTCTGTAATAAATATATATAAATACAATTTATATGAGTTATAGAAACTGCTCAGTGTAAGTTATTCAAATAAATTCCTTGGATTAGAAAAATAAGAACCTCACACCATGGCTGGATTTACAGTCTAAAATTTCTCATCAGAGGTGTCTCCCTTTACCCAGGCCTTGATTGCATTCACTGCACTTTGCTTGTGTCTTCTATCAACCTACTTCATAGGGGACAAATGAAGGCAGGAGGGCAAGTGACACCTGACTTTAGAAGTGAAAGATATACATTTCCTAAAGGAAAATATAGGCCAAGACAAAGTAATATAAGCCAATCAGTGGGACTTTTCCCAATTTAAAATTTGCAGAAATGTTATTTATAGTGCATATAATTAATGTAAGAGAGTAGAGTAACAAAATCACCTGAAAATATCTTCGCCACTCTGCATGAAAATCACTTTGTAAACAAAAGTAAGTGAATAGTGTGCTTTGCTTACCTCACGGATGTTAAGCACCCTCCACATAGACATACGTGAATGCATTCCTGTGCATGAGAAGCATGTACTTGATGAAATTGCTGTAACGATGTTTCTGTTTCAGCCAGGTGAAGAACTTTTTCCAACAGATGAACAGGGGAAATCATTATATGACACAGGGGATATCTGCACGACATGGGAGGTGAGTATGTGTAGGATATTCCACAGAGTTATTTGTGACAGAGAGTCAAGTCATTATTCTACCTGGGTGAATAGCATATGCATCTTTTGTTTTAGAAATTTGCTATGCTTAAAGGAATAATGTAAAGTTCTTAGAGATCTGGCCAAGATCCCTAACTGCTTGCATGAGGGGTACAGCTAAAGGGTGAAATAAGAGACAGAGATAATTTAATAATGTGAATTGGGGCTGGGAGGTCAATGCCTCAAGATAGGCAAAGGCGAAACCTCTTTAGCTCACTACTATTTTACTAGCCACTGTGTGGGGAGGGGTAGTGAGTGGTTCTGGAACAGTAGTGGTCATTGCAACGAGAAGCACAAAGCATTCTTGCAAGGTCAGACAAGGGCCAAATAGGAAAGCACAGTTTCCCCAGGGGAAACTCTAACTACTGCCACTGCATTGCTTTAAAAATCCTTGTCTTCAGCAGGGCTTATCTTGCCTTGTGAGCACCACAGCCTCACTAGCTGTAGGGCTTCAGCTGTGATCAGAAGAAAGTGGGAAATTTCTTCACTGCAGTATGGTTCAGAGGGCACAACTAGACTCGATGTATAATTTGTGGTCCTCTCCATGAAGCAATGCATCATTAGAATGTAATGGGGAGAAAAGGAACAGGGTGGAGGACAGTGGGGCTTAGTGTCTCTAACTTTCTTCTGTAGTGATGTCTCAGAAACCCCAGAGAGGGCATATTCTTTTTCTGAATACCAATACCTTTTTCTCTTATTGTTATATCAGTTTTTTCTTATTAATAATCAATTTCAGGTAGCTTCACTGCCATTTCTTAAAAATGTTCCTTATGATACTCATACAGTTGTACATATCACCCTTCACAAACCCTTCCTCCCTAGGCCATGGAGAAGTGTAAGGATGCAGGACTGGCCAAGTCCATAGGGGTGTCCAACTTCAACCGCAGGCAGCTAGAGAAGATCCTGAACAAGCCAGGCCTCAAGTACAAGCCTGTCTGCAACCAGGTGAGCACTCTTAGCCTTCTCTTCAGCTTTCTCATTTCCTGGTTTTTGTCCTACTACTGGTATCTGTTTCTCCCGTCCCCACTCCAAGCTCATTTTACTTTTGTGGGAAGAAGATTCTGTTAGCAGTGTCTCTATCACAGAGAGCGTGGAGGATCCTGTCTCATATGTCTTCTTGGTGAAGTCTTAGTGAGTACAGAGGGAATGCCTGTTAGTGTCTAATTTGTATATTGATCTGAAGATATACAAGTTACCCAGGAAAGCAGCAGGTGTAGGAGACCTCAGAAGGATGATGCACTGCTCCCCGAGCTATGAAGCATGGCCAGAGGAAGGATATGTGAAGATCCTGTGCACCTCAGAGCATAAGAGAGAAGCCCATGAAAATAAGGAATGGGCTTTAAAAGAGGGTAGAATAAAATTAAGAAATGCTCCGTGGTAAGAGTTTGTGTGGAGGTCTGAGTCCTTTATTTGAGTCCTTTGTCTTACGTCAGTTCAGGGTGCTAGTCCAGAGGCATACCTGTTATCAAAGTACACTGGAAATGATTAAAAATAGTCCAAGATAGACAGATCAAGTTTCCCGTTTACAGTGCTGTTAGTGGTGGATGACATTCACACTCAGAAACTTGGAACACAGAACACATCTGGCAGTGCCCCCCACAACATCTTCATCAGTCTGCCCTTTGCTTTCTATAATAAAATCTACTGCTCCAACAGATTTGTTATTTGGTTGGTTCTGTCTGCTGACTTTTTTGTTTTTGCAAATTGCACTCATGTAGTAAGGGTTTTGACTAGAAGCAATAGTTTTTAGTATTGATTGCCATATGATGAATGAGCCAAGAATCTGACTTGCAAATATCAAAGTTAAAAACTGAATGTATGTTGAATGTTGGCTTAGCCCAAATTATCTTATCAAAAACATTTGTACCATACACAATACTTGAGAGCATGGTACTAAATATTCATGTTATTCAACCCATATGCAAAATTAATGTCTTACTATTAACAACGTGAATTTTAATCACTTGGTTAAGTAAGTCAGATCCCTCTTTGTGAACATATATATTCCTCCATTACATTTACTAGTAGCCTGAGTCCTGTAGTAGGTACTGGTCAAAAGCCAGTTTTCATTTCATGATAAATTTTCCTTCAATTGTTGAGTATCCAACTGTGATTTTTGAGAGAACCACAAGGTTTATTGGAATTTGTCAATATTCACTTTCATTCTAACTACGTTTATGATCAGATAATTCAGAGTGAAAACAAATTTATTTATGATGTCAGAATAAAGTTATTTCTGTGATAGAGCATAAACATTAACACTATCCATTTTACTATCAAAGTTGTCAGGAAGAGTTAAAATAATACTCTTCAGCAGCAAGGGAAAAGGTTTTATTTCTTTCTTGCTGTGGGCCTATATGTGTGGACCAATATTTTTCTTTACACTGTATGTGGGAGCTAATTTTCCTCACTGTTGCTCCTCACAAAAAATCTTCCTAGTTATCACTAGTAGAATGTCAGACAAACTGATGTCTTTGGTCCTTCAGACTTGTGCTCTTGAGTCTTTGATGTATTTATTCATTTCTGATGTTCAGATTTGAAGGCAAATTTGATGATTAAACTTCAAAGATATTTCTGCTTCTTTCAGAACTAGACTTTGTCATGTCTATTCATAGTGGAAAAATAATTAGTATTCAAGATCTGGTTCATAGAGCTGGTTCACTACAGGACAGTACTTTCTGTTTTTGGACCCCATTTTATGGACAGAGATATTATATACACTTTTTAGGAAAAAATGTTTTGTGTTGGGTTTGGTTTCAATTCAAATACAATGTTACATGCTTTTCTTAATTCAGCTTCATTGACTTTTCATACTGGTCTCTCATGTTAACGTTATGATTTCATATGATCTGATACCTTCAGTATTTGTCCATTTGCAGGTGGAATGCCATCCTTATTTTAACCAGAGCAAACTGCTGGATTTCTGCAAGTCAAAGGATATAATTTTGGTTGCTTATGGTGCACTTGGAACCCAACGAGATAAGAAATGGTAAGAAAAACAAAAGGAAATTTACTAAGCCAGCATTGATGACTGCTGTTTCCCAAGCAGCTCTGGACATTGTGGTGGGGGGCTGGCACCCATAGGATGGGAAAAATAAAGAGACAAAAGCTGAGGTCAGGAGGAGCTCTGTCTCTCCAATGGGAGGAAAGGAAATTGCTTAACCACTGTAGTTGCATTTATTTATACATTTGTCAAAGTTAGTATCATGTGACACAGCCTTGTCTAGCAACAACTAAGGGCTTGTCCCAAGTCCTCTTTGTTCTCCACTGGTCTTGCTTAACCCCAACGTTTGACCAGTTTCCAGCTTCAGCTGCTACCTACAGATGATGAAATGTATTTAGTCCTACGATATTCAGGTTTTCATAGTTCCCTCATGGGTAAGGGTATGTTTGCATTTCTTAGAAGATCCCAGAAGGTAACGATGTTGCTTCTTCAGGAACTATATTGAACAATACTTGGTCTAGGGTCAGCACCTTGGTTTGTATTGGAAGCCTTCTGATCAACCAAATACTTGGCTTTAGGATTTGAGAATGTCTGCCTTCCTTTTCAGGGTGAACCAGAGCTCCCCAGTTCTCTTGGAAGATCCAGTCCTCTGTGCTATTGCAAAAAAGCACCAGCGATCTCCAGCCCTGACTGCCCTTCGATACCAGGTGCAGCGTGGGGTTGTGCCTCTGGCCCAGAGCTTCAAAGAGAAAGAGATAAAAGAGAACATGCAGGTGATGGTGGGGCTGTGGGCATCAGAACTCTTTCTCAACACTCTTCACCTGTGTGCTTCTTTGGAGCCTCTCTGTTTTTGATAGAGTCTATATTTCTGGAATTTTCTATGCACATGAGATGTCAGGTGTGTTTGGATGTGCTTCCTCCTACTCTACCTAAGGTGAGATAGCAGAGCCAGTGAAAAGTAGGACCTGAGATCGGCACAGAAATTTGGTTCTCAGTTTTAAGTTAGCCATTTATTGTGTACCTTTGTGGAAGTGATATATTTCAGTTATAATGAATTTGAATTCGTGAATTTTATTTTACAGATTATTGCATTTTGCACTTGCTGAATACTTATATTTTTATTTTAAAAATTGAAAAACTAACAAATTAACAATGAGGACAAAATCAAAAGCACATATAAAGAGCAAAAATGACACATGACCTCAAAAAAAAAAATGATAGGTATTATCAATGGTTGCTATATCCCACACTGTTAACTAGAACAAAGTTTCTCAGTCCACCAGACATAAGAATGTAAGACTGATGAAACAATAAAAGACAGTAACAATAGCAATAAAAAAATACATTAGAAATGATGCAGAGCTTCACCACACAAGATGGAAGAAGTTCAGCAGTGGCTCTGATAACGCATATTGTTGTTTTCAGATCAGTTGTTCTGATTACCAAATTCAAGCATGCAAAGTTGGTCAGAAAAAATGAAAATTTCGAGCATTGACTGTTCTTTTCAATAAACCACAGACATCAGCAATACACCCGTTCCAGCTATCCTTATATACATACAAATATTTTCATATTTACATATTCATTTTGACTATCATTTCAAAATGCCCTTCTAAATAGATTGACTAGCTTTTTATTTTCAAGTAGGAGGTTTTTATCTAGAGTATTTGTCAAACCAAACCATCTTAGAATTTATTTTCTAATTAATCTATGACTGGACACTTTTTCTTGGTTCTGCCTAAACTCAGTGAAGCTGCTTGTCTGCCTGGGTCTTCTCATTTACTTTAGATTAAATCCTCTAATATGCTTACAGGAAAATGAGGTCCCTCTACTTTAGTGGGGTGGTGTGTTGGTTGGTGTATTGTGTGGAGTGGTTCATTCTCCCCTATACAGCTTTGATCTACCAACCCACCATTCTAAGTTTTAGTTCAGTGCACAGCCCTCTCCCATGTAAGAACTTGGAAAACCTTTTCATGAGTAGGCTCAGAATTGATATACTTTTGTTCCTGGCAGTTTTTACTGGCCAATGCAAGTTACAGACAGGTAAGATTTAAGACTTTAGCACTGATTAGTGGGAGAGTATGAAAAGTCACATAGCAAAGATTGTGGAGACTGGGAGATGTGAATTATTTGAGCATCATTTTTGTAATAAATTTACCACACATATGAGACATGTTAAAAATACAGTGTGTTTAAATAGAAAAATTGTTACCATAAAATACACACTGTCATTGCTCCTCATACTTCAAACACCTTTATAATTACTGCCACTTCTAATGAAGTTCTAGAAGTCCTGTTTTGTGTGTTTGGCTGAGCTGTCATGGCTGCCTTAGTCCCGAATTGCTGAAAGAGGATTACGTCTCTGGCAATTCTGAGTCTGGGGAAAAGCCAGGAGTCTAAGACTGTGAAGCCCAGTGCATAAGATGTTCGAGGACACACCCTTCCGTTTTCATCAACCTGAATTTCCATTAAGTGGCACTCTGCAGTAGTGTTTATTGTGCTTTTCATCACATTCTGTAATGACACCTAGGAAAGAATTTCTAGAACTTTTTAAGACAGTGGAAAAAATAATGAAATAAGTATGTTTGAAGCCAGGGGGGAATATTTTTGAGATAGATTAATGAAACTGTCTTTCACTGCAATAAATCTTTTAATTTAAACAGTCACACCATATAATTTATAATTTCATTACCCCTTATCTTCCAGATGTTAATTATTATTCAGATTCTCAAATATCTTTGTCTGCTCTTTGAGATTGAAATTATTGGTCAATATTAATCTTACAACTGAATGGGATTCTTGTGATATTTCCACATGTGGAGTTTCTTGGATATTTCCACATCCACAGGTTCATGGATGCTTCCTGTGCTCTCACCACCTGCCCACCGCTAGGACCCTGCCTATTCTCTAAATATTCTGCTTAATTTCTTTCTCCCTCCCCTCCCCAGTCGACCTCCCTTTCCCCAGAGACCACTGTTCCATTCTGTCCTTCTATAAGGTTGATTTGTTGGTTTGAATATATGAATGAAAATGGGGCCGGGCATGTAGCTCAGGAGCACCGCACCAAGGCCCGGAGTTCAATTCTTGGTACCAAAAAGAAAGAAAAAAACATGCAAAACATGTTGAATTTCCCTTTCTATCTGGCTTATTTTACTCAGTATAATGCACCGCATTTACAACCATGTTGCCCCAAATAATGCATCTCATTCTATTTATGGTTGAGTGGCACTCTACTCAGCAAATGAAGTACATTCTCTTTATTCATTCATGTGCTAAAGGTCATCTGGCTTGATTCCACGCTATGCCTATTGTTGAGAGTGCTGCAGAAAAACCTTAGGGTGCAAGTATCTTTTTGGTGCAAAGAGTTCTTCTGTTTGGATTTATGCAACATAGTGGAATTTCTGCATGATATCACAGTTACATCTTTAGATTCTCGATACTTTTCCCACAACAGCTATAGTAATTTCTATTGCTACCAGTGGTATATATGAGTTTCTTTTTTGACATACCCTGCAACATTTGCTATTTAATTGAAACTTTAATAATGGCTATTCTAACTGGAGTGAGATAATAGCTCATTGTGGCTTTGATTTGCATTGCTATGATAACTGATGAAAGTAAACATTTCTCCCTTAACAATTTGACATGTCAAATCCTTGTTAGACTTACCCTTTGTAAATATATTCTCATGTCCTGTAAGTTTTTCAAAATCTATTCATTGTTTTCCTTGCCTGCTTCTAAGCAGATGTTTTCTTTTTTCCTGCAGATGTTTTGACTGCAGTGCTTTATAGTTTCAAAATATTCTTGCCTTCTTTTCCAATCTATCAAAAGAGAATTACTCAAACAATAAAAGCCATCTTCCTTTAGATCAATAAAGGTGAAACTTTTGATCCCTGGCTAGGCAAGGTCAACACCCACCCTCACCCTTAAGCGGCAATAACAAGGCAGACTGTCAGCACCTCTGCTTCCCTTCCTTTCTCCTTCCTTCCCTCAAACCATCCCTCTCTTCCTTTCTTCCTTTTTCCCTTTCTTTCTTTCCTTCTTTCCTTTTTGTTTTTCTAAGACAAGGTCTCAATATGTAGTTAAGTGTGGCCTTGAACCCACTACTTAGAGGACCAGGGAGATTGTGAACTTGCAGCCATCCTCCTGCCTCAGCCTCCTGAGTCCCGAGATTATAGGAGTGCTCCACCACACCTACCTTCCTCTCTATCTCTTAAAAATAAAGAATGTAATGCCAGAGAGGGGGGCATGAAGCAGAATAGAACAAATAAAGACAGGTCCTCCCAGAAAGGAGACAAAAAACACCATAATTTTACAAATAAAAGCAGCAACTTCAGGGCATAGGCCAAAGTTTTTGTTGTTGTTTGTTTGTTTATTTTGTCTTTTAATACATAGTAATCCTGGGCAATTTTCTTTTAAATACAAAGGGGTGCTACTAACCTGTAAATATACTGCCTTTTTCACCTGTAAATATTCTTTTTCCTAAGAATGGCATTATCTTCTGTGGGTGGGCCATCCTTTGTCCATAAGCCCAAAACAGAACTTCCTATGCAGTCTCCACCCTCTTGGGAGAAATATAAATGTTTAGAGTTTGAGAAAATAATGTGTCTTTCTTTCTTGCCCCACTGTGCCCTCCTCCTTTGAGTGTTCACTTTTAAATTTCTGAACAATAAATATTTTATGCCTCTTTAAAAACAAGAAACTTCTATTTAATTTTCTCCAAATATTTCTTGGCAGTTGGAGTGTTTCACTAGATGTCTTTAATAAACTCTGGACGTTTCTCCTATTTTAAATATTGCCTCTGTACCATTCACTTGAACTTTTGACAGTTGCAAACATTGGAACTAAATATACTGAAAGCTTTCTTCTTGTGTGATAGGTCTTCGAATTCCAGTTGACTGCTGAGGACATGAAAGTCCTAGATGGCCTGCACAGAAACTTGCGATATCTTCCTGCTGAGTTGTAAGTCATTTTCAACCATATGTTGCCCCATTTTATTTCAATTTCAAGTTTCTGTCACCTTTATCAGTGTGTGTTTGGTCAGGATACTGTGTTTATGTCTCAGAAAGCTGCCCTCATGGTGGTCAGTACAACATTTGGTTAACAGTGTCTAAAACACTGTATACTGTGCTGAGTTAGAAGCAAAATTCAAAACCAGTGGAAGTACAGGCAGAGAAAAACTGTGCTGCTGAACAGATTTTGCATTCATCAGAATAGCTTCCCTATTCCTTCATGCTCTATGGCTAGATTCTGATCTTGCATATGCTTATCAAAACAAAGAATATATATTCACTCAACATGTGGGAGTTTTAACTCCTAGTAGAAATACATGTCATAATGTTTGAAAGGGGATTAGACAATCTGTACTGACATGTTTTCCACAATCAACAGATACGTTGATATCCTTGCTAATACTGCTATTAATGTAAGGAACAATGAAAGAAAAAGTAGGAGCATGTATTTCAAAGGGACAGTGTGACAATCAGTAATTCTGACTCCTTATTAAATATCTGAATGAGTACTGATTTCTATCACTTTATACCTTGCATTGTTTTTAAAATGTAGAAATCTGCAAATTCTATGACAAGATCCTCAAAGGTGAAGGTTGTTTTATAGATAAGGTTCTTTTCATACCTTACACATTGTAACCAAATATGGTATTTGTGATGTTTTATGGGGAAATAAAAACTAAATAAGAAAAATAGAAGTGAAAGTGCTAGTAGTAAATTATGCACTCTAAAATATTTGTTGTGTTTATCAATGTATGCACTTAGACTTTTCATAAACATTACACATTGATTCTGTACTTTCACTGAGAATTCAAAGTCAGAAAGAATTTATTTCTTGTTTTCTGCTTAGAATAATATAGAAGAATATATATGTAAATACTTGATTTTGTGTTTTCCCTATGTTTCCCTATAGTCAGAAAATATAATTGGAAAATTATGTTATGGTTTAAATGTTTTTTCTGTTAAAGTATGTTCACAAAAAGCAAATGGCAGATTTTACAAGCAGTCAGAAAACCATTGTTAACTTACACAGTTTTAAGTATGCATACATATTACTGCTTTACCATTGGATAAATGGATTCATCAAGACCATAGTACACACTGTTTTCTAATTACAGCACAGAAGGCCACCCTGAGTGTCCATATGCTGATGAATACTAGCAGGAAGCACATTGTCCTGACTGTTGCTAGAAATTCCTTTCTGTGGAAAATGATGCAGAAGACCTCTCAGGCGCTGCTGTTCCAACACATCCTCCTTGTCCAGCCATGCTGATTAGTAACTCTCACAGCTTGACTTTAGTCGACATATCCAGTAGAGAAAATCTGAAAAAATGTATCCAAAAATCTAAAAAAATCAGATTTTTGAAAAAAAAATATTGATTTTTCTGAAAAGTCTTCCTTTGTGTTGTTTCTGTTATTTGTACAATGTGTTTATTTCGGTCCAACTATGGCTGGAAACAGACTTGGCTGGAGATCTGTGGGAAAAGCTGTATCAGGGGTGGGAATGGTACCAGTGACAGGCTCTGGTGGCAGAAATGGATCCGTCACCATCACTCCAGCCCTGCAGCAATGAGAAAATGCACTGCATTTAGTTCATCGTCCGTAGCCTGGAAAGTGAAGCGTGTTTGAGAAGGGTGAGCAAGGGCCCATGGCGGGCCCTCTTGCAGCTCAACCATCACAGCTCCTGGACAGGGGAATCAGGTCTCATGGTGGTGGTGGCAGGGTCCTGAGAAAGGAAGCAGGACGAAAAGTTGATTCAGAGTCAGGTGGAGGGGTCACTACGAGAAGGGAGTAGAACACATATTTGTTTGACAAATACCTCACATATTCTTTTCTTTTTTTTTTATTTTGGTTTTGTTTTCCAGTACCGAGAATGGAACTCATGACCTCGTGCTTGCCAGGCAGGCGCTGTGCCACCAAGCTAAATTCCCAGTCCACATGTTCTTTTTTGATAATAAGGGAAATTTTTAAATAAAAGGGAAATTTTTAAATAAAAGGGAAATTTTTAATAAAAGGGAAATTTTTACATTATTTTTATCTCATTCCAGAATTCATACATTAGAGTTTTTGTTAGTAATGTCAATAAACTGATTCAACAAGGAACTACAGAATTCAACCATGATGAAGGAGTAAAATGCAGGGTACCCTGCAGTAAGCTGGGACAAGAGCATCACCAGAAAACCTGGAAATAGCCCACATCACAAAAGTTGAAAAATATGTCAATTATTATGCACTCATACCTTGCAATCTTTGAATCCTTTGAAAATTTAGCATAAGATTGATGGAAGCAAAATATTAGCCAAGAATGGCCAAGTGTTTCAATGGAACAATGAAGAAATTGCTAGATACTGGCTGATTAACTTCTGCTAAAAGTCACATCAGAAGCAGGCATGTCCAGCACATGATCAGGGGACCAGATATAACCTTGAGCAGCTCCTCCTAAGGCCTCATAAGATTGCAAACTTTTAACTTCATTATGTGATTATTATGTGATATTTAGTGATAGTTTTGAAGACTGGATTGCACGGTGCTTCAGCAAAGTAGGCAACAACAGACCGGCGTGTAGGGGAGGGCCCAGTGTGCTGACAAATCCTCCTCCTGCATGCACCTCAGTCAGTGAGAAATGTATTTCAGGAATTATAAGTAAAACTACAGACAATATTTATCTCAGCCTAACAAAGTTATCTCAAACTCCCTGTGAGTGCATGAGAAGATAGGAATTTGTTTTTTTTAAAGCTGGTATGTAAATTTTCTTAACTATTCAACTTGGGCTTGTTACTCTGTAAACACAGCTCAAACCCAAAGTCACACACAACTGTTTAATCTGTCATACTCCCAGAGCACTTTTCCTGAATAACCAGTTTCAAAGAGCCTTCTGTCCTACTCCACATAGCAGTCCAGTTTCCCACTACACAGAATTCTGGGATGTTCATGACAGTCTATACTCTAGGTTGAGCTGATTCATCAAGTAAGTAGAGTATTCAAGAAGCATGAGGAAAATGCAGGTCTCCTGACCATGGGCTGGGACAATAGTATCACCACGTAGTGTGCAAGGGTAGTCACATGTAAGAAGGTAGCAGATGTCGGCTCATGTGTGAGCTTTGTGATAACCTTCACCATTGTTTACTCTGTACTTCAGGCGCCTCTAAAGTGGAGGATTCAAATGATATGGGGGGGTTGGGGATTTAGCTCAGCGGCAAAAGCGCCTGCCTGGCAAGCGCAAGGTCGTGAGTTCGGTTCCCGGTTCCGGAGAAAAACCAAAAAAAAAAAAAAAAAAAAAACAAATGATATGGGGAAATGTAACTGCCAACTTGCTAGGTGTCCAAAATGTTGAATTCATGTTCTCTAAAACTGAGAAGTGAATTCTGGGAAACAGGGAGTTTAAGAGCAGGAGAATTTATCAGGAGGAAGAAAGCCTCTGTCTGAGAGGGACAGAAGGGGGCCCAGAAAGCGGGTTGCCCACCAATCTGCTTCTCAAGGGTGTTTATTGAGCAAAGCCCTGAGGGGAAGCAGGTTTAAGCTGGGACAGAAATATAGTCAGTCATTAAGATTGCAAGTATAGTCACTTAAGTATTATTTCTCTAATGGGAAATCTCAAGGTGAGTATGAGGTTTGATAAAACTATGGTGAACCAGTAAGATTATAATTGTAGTCCCTTGAGTGATATGGATTAAATGCAGGTCAAATTGGGAGGTAAATCATGTAGCAAGTGCACCTGGATGGGACAAGGAAGGGATGGGATTTCTGGAAGGATTGGGTTAAGGAGGTTTAGTAGTCCACCTGAAGGTGACTGATGCCTATTTAGAATGTTAATCACTGCTGTTCACCCCTACAGGAAGTTTATGAATGAATAGTTCTTTTTCCTTTTTTTCTTTTAAAGAGAAAAAAGATAAACAATGAATTGCTGTTTCAAAACAGGTTAGTAGGACAGTTACAATGGTTGATATATTACATATGGCTGTCTTTGTTGGATACTCTGACTAGTCCTTTATCTCCAAGTCTGACTTTCAGTGACTGTGCCTGCAGCCAGTTGTCTTCCGCATTGACCTCTCCAGGGCCCACCTATTTTAGCCATCTGCAACACAAATACAGGCTTCCAAGATGTTTAATGAGCTGAGGTTCCTCAATTTATCTAGGAATTTTTCATTGGCAAGGAACATCTCTTTTAGTGTTCATAGGCCTGAGTTTTCCATGTCAGCTATCGTCACTTTTCATGTTAATGCCCGTACTTGCCTCTCAGGGCAAGCAGCCACTGGTATGAATGAGGATCTCTTACACTGGAGATTACAGCTGGAGTTGTTAATTGTCTATTGCACTGCATTGTTCTTTGCTGCTGGGCTTCTGCACTGTTGGTTGGTCCATCTCCTGGCTGCTTTCATACCAATAGCCTTTAGCGCACCAGCTCAATCTAAAAAAGGCCCTTTTGGGGGCAGTGAAATGCAGTGTTACCAGCTCTTAATGTACTCTTACCATATGTACTGAGCTCATGGTCCCACAAAACAGAATAGGAGATTAGGGGAGTTCTTATTTAAAATAGCAATAAGAAAAATGGCTCCTGGATTTCCTAGAGAGGTCCTGAGTGGATGCCACATGGCTGCTCATCCAGATCTAATTGTACATAAGCCAAGCATAGGAATTGTTCAATTATTCAGTGGTCATCTATCACACATGGCTCTGTAGATTTAAAATGACCAACTGGAACTCAGGCTTCTGAGGGGTTACAGCATGTAGGGTTTAAAAGAAACATGCTGTCCTGTCTACCAGAAGAATGTTACCTGGCTTACGACTGTAATGTATAACAGGAGGTTTGATTTCATTGGAATATCTTAGTGCAATTATAATCTCTATTACAATAGACCTAGCTTCTTTCTTTGCTTAATATTGTTATGCTTCATGCCACCTGTTGTTTGTATTCAAATCTTCATAAGCCTATTTTATTTTGTAAACTTGAATGATAAAAATAGTTTTTCTTCCTCAGTATGCTCAGAGTTAAATATTGAAGACTGTTGTATAACATTTATCCAATAAAGTCTTTGATTAACAAAAGGGAAGACAGGCTACAGTAGAAGAATATGAGTGGAAAAGTTGAACACCTTATATATGAATGTGTGAAACTGTCAAAATAGCACCATGAATTTGCATAATTATGATGTTTATTATTATAATAAAATATTCTGTTAGTAAAATAAACACATGGTATTGCATATGGGGGACTTGGCCAAGATCCACAACTGCCTGTTTGTGGAGTACAGTGAAAGGATGAAAGAAGAAACAGACAAATATAGTCATGCATGATTGGGGGCTGGACATTAATGCCTTGGGTTGGGCGGAGACAAAGACACCCTAAGCCAGCCATTAGTCAGCCAGTGTAGGGGAAGAAGTAGGATGTTTTCCTGGAACAGCTCAGAGACTGTGGTAAAAATGGGCATGTTCAACATCCTAAGGGAAACAAGCCAAGATCCATCCCCACAGCTGGGTGCTAATCTCAGATTGAGAGAAAAGTGATTTCCACATTCTAAAACCACAAGGCAAGCAGGGCAAGAACACCATAGGACAGATGCTGTGCCAATTTACAATTTGTGGTCCCCAACAATTGCAAGGCTGAATGCATTGTGTTTATTTTGCATTTCAGTAGAGCAGTACCTCCTTTCACGAATGCTTATGTTCTCGAAAAATTTGGTTTGCAAACAAGTGTTCATAAATATTTTGCTTTCATTTGGGAACTCCATATCACATGATAAACAGGTCCATGGCCATCTTCTCCAGGGTCGAGGGATGAATTAAGTTCATGAACTGAGGTACCACTGTATTTAGGCATATGTTGAAGACAGTAGTTTAGTGATTTTTTACTTCAAAACAAGCCACAGCCTGATTTGCAGTGACTATAAACTAAATTCTGCTCCTCACTTTTTAAGTAATTTTCCATCCTCTATTGAAACTATGATTTCTTCTTTTGGAAATTTTGCTTGCATCATATTGCTTTCCGAGTATTAGCATAAAAAGTGAAGGAAAGCATTGATTAGGATAACTCCAATTTTAACCAATTGAAGATATGGTACTACAGTACTCAGTATAAGGGATAGATAGCTATAGGTTTTGTGTCTCTGATCTTCACATCAATAATAAAAATGTTGAAAGCCATTCCCCCTAAAATATCCTCTTTGGAAATATCACTGTTTCACTCAGAAAATGCAGTTACATGACCCTGATACTCTGCAATTATGCTTCAAAATATTTTCTAATTTATTTTATTGGTACATTTTAGATATACATAATAATCCCATTCATCATAGGGAATTTGTATCTGTACATGTTACCTCTTGATTCTTCCTTTATTCCCATTCTCCTACCCACCCTTTCCCTCCAGTCCCTCTTCTTATTTGCAAAATCTTTTCCATTTTTTCATTATTTTCTTGGTGTATTTCTTTTCCCTTCTTTGCTTTCCTCCGACCCCCTTCCTAGTTCCCTTCTCATTTCAACTTCTTTTTTCCTATTTTACAATGTCTATTATGCATTGTTCCCTTATTTACAATTTTGTTTTCTCACACCGGAGAATGTGATATTTACACATGTGTATCTGATTTATTTCATTAAGACTATGGTCTTAGGGTGTATTCATTGACCGTGAAATGTTGCAGGTTTATTTTTCTTTATAGCTAAATAGTACTCGGTTTATTTTTTTTTAAAAAAAACCCACATCTTTATCCATTCATCAGTTGATGGGCATTTGGGTTATTTCTAAGATTTATCTACTGCAAACTGTGCTGCTCTAAATATGAGTGTGCATACATTACTGTGATATGATGCTTTCAATTATTTTCAGAAGGTACCAGGAAGAAGAATAGCTGAGTCAAAAGGAACCCTTTTTTGTCTTTTGAGGAATCTCCACACGAATTTCCACCACAGTTGCACTGATCTACTCTCCCCGTAACAGTGGAGAAGGGTTTCTTTCTCCCAAGATCCCCTTCAGCATTTGTGATCGGTTGATTTCTTAATGACAGCCATTCTTTCTAGAGTGAGATGGACTCTCAGTGTTGTTTTAATTTGCATCTTTCAAATGACCGGTGATACTGAACATTTTTTTCATATATTTATTTGCATATATACTTCTTCTGAGAAGGATATATTCATCTCAGATGCGCATTTTTGGATTAGATCTTTAAATTTGAGGGTCTGATTTTTGTGAATTCTCTATATATTCTAAATATGAAACCATCTAGAAATAGCTAGAAGAAACTTTTCCCACTCTGTGAGTTATCTCTTTATTCTGATGGTGATTTCTTTCACTGTGCAAAGGTTTTTTAAAATCTTAATTGAGGGTAGGTCATTGAAGGTCCTTGCTACCCTGAGCATGTGGTAGGTGGTCTAAGGGCAGCAACAAGAGTCATATTTAGTCAGTCAAGATACAAAGTAGCTCTAAAAATAGCTCTCCAAGGAGCTCTCAAAGGAGCTCTCAATTCCGTCATGGGCATTGAACTGTCCCAGGCCATATTTACCTCCAATGGAAAAGTGACAAGAAACAATAATTAAAATTTTTATGGAAATAGATAACAGAGCAAGTAAAATTGACATCTTTGAAAATAATTGAGAATCCTTCAGTCCACTCATGTGTGGATTTTCCATTTACATAATACATTAGTTTTTTAATGTAAATTACATTCACCATTTTTTATAATTCAAAATGAACATTCTTTATAAACCATCACTTATGTCTAAAAATCCACTGTGATGAGATAAACCAAAGCAAGATTTTCGAAGTCCCTATTGAAAGCTGCTAGTTTTAGCACCACCCAGAATGAGCCCCTTCAAATCTTCTCTCAGCCTGATGCGATGAGATGTGGAGGAAACTCAGTGTGTAGCCTGTGTGAGGAAGCTGCATTGCTCTCCACAATGGCATGACACCCTATGTGTGTCCTCATCTCCAAGAAAGATAATGAAGAGTTGGAACTGGCCCAATACATTGAGCATAACTAATAATTATGCTTTCAAGATATCGAAGCAAAAGTTCTAGGTTGGGGAACTCTTTTCTATTTGAGTAAAGCAGTAGAGAACAAGACGTTACAAATTACTGAAAAGAGATTCATGGATTACACTTAGGATATTTCTCACTTGTCTCTTAACTGTACAATACTAAGAAAAGATTGCATGCAGCTCTTTGTGCAACCTGACAGCCATGTTGAGAGAAGAGAATATATTTCATCATCCAGCGTGTTTACTTTCAGTGCTATCTCAAAATAGTTCATTTAGAAATCAATATTTTTCAATTGGTATTTTTTGGTATTTTTCCAAGCCTGGTCACATTACTTCTGTTTGAAAAATATTTGCAGAAATTAAAGAACAGAACTGTTTTAAATTAATACAACATAATTTGGGTTGAAGTTCATGAAATAAGTAACAAATTGTATATGATGTTTGTTAAGTTGAAAGAGTACTTGTGTCTTCCCACAGACAGATTTAGGCTAAAGTATTGTCATACATGTAAAGATCTCTCCAATGCTATGAGACATGGTTAAGAAAACTATTATAAGTGTAAAATCATAAACTTGAAAATATTAATGATAGAAGGTTGTCATCACTCCCTTTTCTGATTCTAAGTTTAATACATGATAGAGTGGTGGGTGAGAAGATGCAGAGAGAGAAAGCCATACTCCGAAGGCTTGCTTCCAGCGGTCCACTTCCTCCTATAAGATCCTATGTCTTAATAACATATATATTACTGGAAAATTATTTTGTGTCAGTATTCTTTCAGATGCAAGAAACAACATTCAAGTCACCCTGTCACAAAACTTAAGCAAATTGATATTGGTGTTTAACTTGGTGCAAGAAGTCTTAGTTTTCTAAACTTTCTAATAGGAATAGTCATATCATATGCATTTATGTGTAAGAAAATGCAGTGATTATTGTTTCTTTAAGACCTTTCTGCTCCTTGATATAGACATTGAATGTTTATACCAACAAGCCATGAATAACCTTATGTACTTTAAAAGTGCTCTCTTATGGAGTCTCTTATTTTAGTCACTTCCTGATGTATTCTCTTTCTTCCCTCAGTTCAAATACTTACCAGGATTCAACCTTTCATCTGCCATGCCAAGACCTCACTCTTTCTTGTATTTTGACCTGCTCAAACTCTAAGAGGTTACACTCATATTTAAAGCATACATCAGATCACTACTGTAAGGCATACTACTTTGAGATGTCTCATCTGTGAGACTTATTTTAACACATTCCATACAACACAATTTTGCTTCACAGTGGATTTTATTACATTTTCATTCATCAGGTTGTTGATTCATAAAAAGTGCAGTCTTTGGGACTATATTCTTTATTTGTTAATCTCTGCTTTTCCCATACAAAACTAAGTATTGACATAAGGTTAAATATTAAATGAAATAAAAGTTTATCAGGATTCACCCACTCTTTCCAAATTTTGTTTATTTAGGCCCATTAGTCCATTCTCAGACCATGTATAAGGAAGATATATGTATATTAAAAGAACAAATCGCTCTGCTCTTATTTTAATGTAACTTTTCAGTTATTGATGGTCCCAAGATTCAAAATGGTGAATTGATGCCACTCAGAACTCACTTGATTCTCTGAAAAAAGAACCCAGTCAACAGATAGGCAGCTGCTTACTAAAGTAGATGGGGATAAGCTAAAGAATAGAGTGAATGGCCCGTCGTGGTGGCACACACCTATAATCCCAGTACTTGGGAGGCTGAGGCAGGAGGATCCTTGTGATTGCGAGATCAGTTTTGGCTACAAAGTGAGCTCAAGGCCAGCCTGAACTGCATAGTAAGATCCTGTCTCAAAAAGTGCCCCCCCCAAAAAAGAAAAATAGAATAGAGTGAAATGAATCTGTTGAAACCCAGAGATTTTCCATAGTGGAGCAGTGGGAGAAACAGAGGCACCCAGAACCAAGTGCATGACATGACTGAGTCAGAAAGTACACCACTGAGGGGGTTATTGGTGAAACTGATAGAGTTCTGTGAGCTGCACTAGTGTGCAGAATATTCAGAATTTTGCAGAAATATATTTTAGAGAAATGAGTGTCATATGAACAGCATAAGTAAGCCAGGTCAAGAGTGTTCTCTGCACTTTCCTATGTGCTCATGAAGCTGTACCTAGGCGGCATTTTTAGGAGGATCCCACTGGGACAGAGGAAAAAGGCCTGATGCCCCTTGAAAGTCACTTTCTGATTTTTCTTCCATGGGTGAGCCAATACCATTATGTTGCCCATAGACACTCTCGAAGATACGTGCTTTGCTTTAGTAATCTTTGGATGGAAACCTGTTTCTGATGAGTTTGCCACAATTACCCTCTGAATGACTGAGCCACTGTAGTCCTCCTCCATCAGGTCTGTGAAAGGTGCATCTCCTACACATGGTCAAATAGAAATTCTGACAGTGCTCATGTGTGGTAGTTAATTGTTATGTCAACTTGAGTAAGAAGTTTCCAACTATGGTTTAGCATAGTTCTGGGTGTGACTGAATAGATGTAGTGAGGATAGAAGACGCAAATAGATTTGTAGCCTGAATGGAATAAGCAGTGAAAGGAGGAAAGCTTGTCGGTGTTTTGGAGGAACTCTAGTCTTTGGGGTTGTCTCAGATTTCTAGCACCACAGACTCTTTGGCTTCTTGATACGGACTTGTACAAGACCTTTGACTTTGGACTGGGCCATTCCAATCTCCTACATGCAGATGGCCCTTTTGTGCTCTTCCACACCTGAATCTCCATGCAGGGCATTGTGAGCCCAATATAAATTTTGTCTTATGTTAAATCTATTTCTCTAGTGAGTAGAAATTGATACAAAATACATGAGCGTCCTTTATTTCCCAAATTGGTAATCTCCCCATATCATTAGTTGGTTCAGTCAATGCATTGTTTCTTTTTACACTGCAGCATAAATCATAATAGCACCTTGCAGATAGCATTTTGTCTGTTCATAATTTCTATCTCATTTTTTTGGTTTAAACCATTTATTTAACTGAAATGGACTTCCATTTATTTAACTGCAGTGACTTCCATTTATTGTGCTACACTTTTCCCCA
This sequence comes from Chinchilla lanigera, assembly GCF_000276665.1. Classification (NCBI taxonomy): domain Eukaryota; kingdom Metazoa; phylum Chordata; class Mammalia; order Rodentia; family Chinchillidae; genus Chinchilla; species Chinchilla lanigera. Next base: position 271,243 of record NW_004955429.1, on the reverse strand, counting down.
TGGTGATTTATAGGATCTTTGAGGCGACATAAATATTTCATATATATTTGGCCATCTGGGTATACAGCTCCACAAAACTTCAGCAATATCTTTCTGCAAGAAAAACATTGAAGAGCAAAGACCTGACACAATTTACTAGGTAGAATGATAATCTGCTCCAGATACTTGTTTCTGAGGTAAACTGTCTTGGTTACTTTTTTCTCGCTGCTAGGACAAAATACCTGATGCCCAAAATTAAGAAAGGAAAGGTTTATTTCACGTATAGTTCCTGGAGGTTTCGGTCTGTACTTGGCAGATTATAAGGCAGAGTGGCACATGGCAAAGAGCTACAGCTCAGGGCAGCAGAACACAGCTAAGCTGCAAGCACACACTAGGGTGTAATGGGGGAGGAATGTCCTCAAGCACTCTTTTCCTCTCCCTTACATATGCAAACTATCCACCCCAGGGAGGGTGTAGCTCTCACACCCACAATCATTCAACTCTAATAGCCTGCCCCATAGTCCCATGAGGCTTTGGAGGGGACACACAGACATAAACCATAACATAAATGCACCAAACACTGTTCAATTAAGAAAACCATCCTTATAACACAGGATGATTTTTTAGGTTAAAGTGGGGTGCAGAACACCTAATGGCAATTAGGTGCTAAATGGCAGAGCTGCAACCCCACCTTATGCCATGAATTCATAGGGAATAGCGTCCAACAACTCAGGTTCCTTCCCATTGCTTCTCACAAAGTGTGCTTCTCTGGCCAGGCAGGCTGGTGCTTTGGTTGAACCCAGGTACCTTTCTCTTTGGCTTCCCTCTTTTTCTGATCATTTCCCTTGACACGTTTCAGGAAGCTATCTCAATTCTTTGAGGGTGTGATATGCTCAATACACACATTAATTCTCCTTGCAAGTATCTGGCCTTTAACTTGCTTGTTTACAACAATGCCAACAGCATGCTGGGTAACACTGTAGCCTCTTCTTGTTTTGCTATGGTAACATTTATGTGGCACTCCTTTTTGCACAGTACCCGTTCCCTTGGTGTCTACAGTATCACCCTTTTTGGAGATTCACATATATGTGGCCAAAGAATCAACCCTATGTTTTCTAAAATCGGTAGAAAACATACACCGGGGTTCTCTCCTCTTTCCTTTTTTGTCCATCATTATGGCAAACAACAAAGTAAACAACAAAGGCAATAATATGCAATATATCAATTATTCTAACTGTCCTACTAACCTCTTTTGAAAGTAGATTTCATTGTTTATTTATCTTTTTTCTCTTTAAAATAAAAAAAAAGAAAAAGAGCTATTCATTCATAGACTTCCTGTAGGGATGAACAGCAGTGATTTTTTTTTTTTTTTTGGTTTTTCTCCGGTACTGGGAACCGAACTCAAGACCTTGCGCTTGCCAGGCAGGCGCTTTGCCATTGAGCTAAATCCCCAGCTCCGAACAGCAGTGATTGATATTCTAAATAGGCATCAGTCCCCTTGGGGTGGAGGACTAAACCTCCTTAGCCCACCCCTTCCAGAAAAGATCTTGTCCCGTCCAGGTGCACTTGCTACATGACTTGCATCCCAGTATGACCTGCATTTAATCAATATCACTCAAGTGACTATACTTGTTGTAACCTTATTGGTTTATCATACTTTTATCCCACCTCATACCCACCTTGAGATTTCCCATTAGATCAACAATACTTAAGTGACTATACTTGCAGTCTTAATGATTGATCATAGTTCTATCCCACCTTAAACCTGCCTACCCTCAGGGCTTTGCTCAGGAAACATCCTTGAGAATAATTAGGTGGGCAACTGGCTTTCTGGGCAAATTTTGTTCTTTCTCTTGATAAATTCTTCTTCCTCTTAACCTCCCTTGTAGAATTCATTCTTCAGTTTTAGAGAACATGAACTCAGCGTTTTGGACATCTAGCAGGTTGGGAGTTATATTTTCCTGTATCATTTTGACCCTCCTATTTAGAGGCCCCTGAAGTAGAGAGCAAATAATGGTGAAGATTATCACAAAGCTCACAAACTAGCCTGCATCTGCTACCTTCTTACATGTGACTACCCTTGTACATTATCTGGTGACACTATTGTCCCAGCTCATTGGTCAGGAGACCTGCATTTTCCTATCTTATGCTTACTGAATGCGCTAGTTACCTGGTGAATCAGTTTGACCTAGAGTATAGACTGTCATGAACATCCTGAGAATTCTGTGTAGTGGGAAACTGGACTGCTATCTGGAGAAGGACAGGAGCCTCTTTGAAATTGGTTATTCAGGAAAACTGGTACGAGAGTATGACAGATTAAACAGTCATGGGAGATTTTGGCATTGAGCTATGTTTACAGAATAACAAGCCTAAGTTTAGTAGTTAAGGCAACTTATATTAGCTTAAAAAATTCAAGTTCCTATCTTCTCATGCACTCTCAGGGACGTTGAGATAACTTTGTAAGGTTGAGATAGGTATTGTCTGTAGTTTTACTTGTAATACCTGAAATACATTTCTCACTGACTGAGGTGCGTGCAGGAGGAGGATTTGTCGGCACACTGGGCCCTCCCCTACATGTTGGTCTGTTGTTGCCTACTTTGCTGAAGCACCATGCAATCCAGTCTTCAAAAATATCACTGAAAGTCACATAATAATCACATAATGGTGTTAAAAGTTCACAATCTTATGAGGCCTCAGGACTAGCTGCCAAACGTTAAGTCTGGGCCACTGGTCATGTGCTGAACATGCCTGCTTTTGATGTGACTTTTGCAGAAGTTAATCAGCTAGTAGCTAGCAATTTCTTCATTGTTCCATTGAGATACTTGGACATCCTTAGCTAATATTTTGCTTCCATCAGTCTGTATGCTAAATTTTCAAAGGATTCAAAGATTGCATGGCATCAGTGTATAATAATTGACATGTGTTTTCCAGCTTTTGTAATGTGGGCTATTTCCAGGTTTGCTGGTGATACTATTGTCCCAGCTTACTGGCCAAGGTACCCTGCATTTTCTTATCTCATCCTGGTTGAATTCTGTAGTTCCTTGTTGAATCAGTTCATTGACATTACTAGCACATATTTTAATGTATGAATTCTGGTATGAGACAAAAATAATGCAAAAATTTCCCTTTTGACTGCAGGATACTATTATCAAAAGAGAAGATGTGACATATTTGTCAAGCAAAGATGTGCTCTACTGCCTCCTCCCAGTGACCCCTCCACCTGACTCTGAATCATCTTATCCATCTGCTTCCTATCTCGGGACCCTGGCACCGCCACCATGAGACCTGATTCCCCTGTCCAGGAGCTGTGATGGTTGAGCTGCAAGAGGGCACACCATGAGCTCTTGCTCACCCTTCTCAAAAGTGCTTCTCTTTCCAGGCTAAGGACGATGAACTAAATGCAGTGTATTTTCTCATTGCTGCAGGGCTGGAGTGACAGTAACTGATGCATTTCTGCCACCAGAGCCTGTCACCGGTACCATTCCCACCTCCTGATATAGCCTTTCCCACAGATCTCCAGCCAAGTCTATTTTCAGCCATAATGAGACCAAAATAAACACACCAGACAAATAACAGAAACAGCACAATGCAAGAATCTTTAAAAAATTCTTTGTTTTTTTTTTTCCAAAAATCTGATGTTAATGTAGCTCCTTTTTCTTCTGGACAGTTCAACTCAACTCAAGCTGTGACAGTTACTAATCAGCATGGTTTGCTGAGGAGGATGTGTGGAACAGTAGTGTCTGATATGTCTTCTGCACCATTCTCCACAGAAAGGAATTTCTAGCAGCAGTCAGGGCAATGTGCTCCATGTTAATATTCATCAGCGAATGGATACTCAGGGTGGTCCTGAGTGCTGTAATTAGAAAAAAGAGGTATAATATAGTCTTGATGAGTCCACTTATACAATAGTAAAGTAGTAATATGTGTTCATATTTAAATCTGTGAAAATTAACAATGGTTTTCTGACTGCTTGTAAAATCTGTCATTTGTTTTTGTGCACATACTTTAACAAAAAAAAATTTAAAACATATCAAAATTTTCCAATTATATTTTCTGACTATAGCCAAACATAAGGAAAATACAAAATCAAGTATGTACATGTATATTCTTCTATATTATTCAAAGCAGGAAAAGCAAATGAATTCGTTCTGACTGAATTCTCAGTGAAAGCACAGAATGAATATGTAATGTTTACGGTAAGTCTAAGTCTGAATATTCATCAACACAACAAATATTTTAGGAGGCACAATTTACTGCTAGCACTTTCACTTCTATTTTTCTTATTCAGTTTTTATTTCCCCATAACACACCATAAATACCATATTTGGTTAGAATCAGTAAGGTGTGTAAAGAATGTTATTTATAACTTAGCCTTCACCTTCGAGGATCTTGCCATAGAATTTGTAGATTTCTGCATTTTAAAAACAATGCAAGATATAAAGTGATAGAAATCATTACTCATTCAGATATTTAATAAGGAGTCAGAATTACTGATTGTCACACTGTCTTGCTTAAATATGTGTTCCTAGTTTTTCTTTCATTGTTCTTTACATTAATAGCAATATTAGAAAGGATAGCAAAGTATCTGCTGATTGTGGGAAAAAAAAGACTGCAGATTGTCTAATCCCCTTTCAAACATAATAGCATCTATTTCTACTAGGAGTTAAAAATCCCACAAGTTGATGGAATATATATTCTTTGTTTGGATAAGCACATGCAAGATCAGAATCTCTAGCCACAGAGCATGAAGGAATAGTAAAGCGATTCTGATGAATGCAAAATCCTTTCAGCAGTGCAGTTTTTCTCTGCCTATACTTCCATTGGTTTTGAATTTGTCTTCTAACTCAGCACAGTATACAGTGTTTTAGACACTGTAAACCAAATGTTGTACTGACCACCATGAGGGAAGCTTTCTGAGAGGTAACACAGTGTCCTGACCAAACACACACTGATAAAGATGGGAGAAACTTGAAACTGAAATAAAATGAGGCAACATATGGTTCAGAATGACTCACAACTCAATAGGAAGATATCGCAAGTTTCTGTGCAGGCCATCTAGGACTTTCATGTCCTCAGCAGTCAACTGGAATTCGAAGACCTATCACACAAGAAGAAAGCTTTCAGTATATTTAGTTCCAATGTTTGCAGCTGTCAAAAGTTCAAGTGAATGGTATAGAGGCAAAATTTAAAACATGAAAAATGTCCAGAATTTATTAAGACATCTAATGAAACACTGAAACTGTCAAGGAATATTTGGAAAAAATGAATATTACATGGAAGCTTCTTGTTCTTAAATAGGCATAAAGGCATTTATTGTTCAGAAATTTAAAAGTGAACACTTAAAGGAAGAGAGTACAGTGCTGCAGGACAGAAAGGCACACTATTTCCTCAAATGTAAACATTTATATTTCTCTCAAGAGGGTGGAGACTGCATAGGAAGTTCTGTATTGGGCCCAATGGCAAAGGATGGCCCACCTACAGAAGGTAATGACCCATTCTTAGGAAAAAGAATATTTGCAGGTGACAAAGGCAGTCTATTCACAGGTAATAGTTATACACAATATGAGTTGCATTTTGTCATATTTGTACATGCATATATTTGATCATTTCCCCCTCTGCTTTTCTTTTCTTCCCTTCTCTACCAATCCCTTTTTTCTATTCTTAACAGTTTCTCTTCTACTTTCTTCTCTTTTGAAAAATTTTTTATTCTACATCCACATATTAGAGACAGCCTGTGATATTTGAATTTTTATGTCTAGTATATTTCATTTAATTTCATGGTCTTCAGATTCTCTAGTTTTACCTATAGATAAGATTATTTTGTTCTGCTTTATCGCCGAATGACATTTCCTTGTGCATACATATCACATTTTTTGGCCTTTCATCTTTTGTTTGTAGGCTGCTTGCACAGCTTAGCTATTGTAAATTTTGGTGCAATAAACACAATAGACAAATATCTTTATAGTATGCTGATGTTTTTGGGAATATGATGAAGAGTGATATAGCTGGATCAAATGATGGCTGTTTTTAATTTTTAAGAAAATTTGCTACTGATTTCTGAAATGCTTGTAATAATTTATGTTCACATCAACAGTGTCAAACAGTTCTTCTCTACCTCCAACATATCCTTACTAGAATTTATTATTTTTGTATTATTGATGATTTTTATGAATAGGGGTGAGACTGAATGTCTGTGGAGCTTTGCTTTGCATTTATGATGGCCAAACATGTGGAACATTTTTTCATATGCTTATTGGTCACTTACTGATTCTTCTGATAAGTTCTGATAAACTGCATTTGCTTTTTTATTCTTGGGTCATTTTTTGGTGTCTATTTTTTAGCTATTTATTTATTTATTTAGGGTACCAAGAACTGAACTCAAGACACTGCACTTGCCAGGCAGGCACTTGTATCACTAAGCTATATCCCTGGCACTTTTTTTTAGCTCTTTATATACTATACATACAACTCCTCTGTCAAAACAGTACAGAGTGAAGACTTTCTCCTATTCTGTAGGCTGCATCTTTGATTTGCTAATTCTTTTTTGTACAGAAACTTTCTAATTAGATGCATTTACATACATCACTTGTAAATTACAGTTATCTGATTCTTTTTTGGAAAAAGTACTTTCTAAACCTTACTTTTATTAGTGCCTATTCATTTTACAAAATTCTGGGTCTTAAAGTGGTACATGTATACATGTATATTTTTATTATTACATATTTGTTGCACATAATGATTACATTTATTATGAGGAATTGATACATGTGCATAATACACCTAAATTATTTTTTCATTTCCTCCCCCTCCTCTCTCTCCCTGTTCCTCCCATATCTTGGCTTTCTGTGCATTTGCAAAAGCTGCATTTCCATTTACTTTTCAGTTCTTTCTTGATCTCACTTCTCTTGCTTCCTGACAATGAGGTAGAGAACATAAGTTTAGGGGAAAATGCAGCTCCTTAAACAGATGGCGCTGGGAAAAATAGATACCACTATGTAGAAGGTGAGAATAGATCCGTATTGCTCACCTTGTACAAAATTAAAACAGACCAAGGATCTAGTACAAAGCCTGAAAGTTGAAAACTGCTAGGAAAAAACATAGGGTAAAGAGTTTAAGTCACAGATAAGGCAAAGATCTCCAATAGCACAAGAAATAAGAGTAAGGATTAGCAAATGAGACTATGTCAAATTAATTTTGATACTTTTGATTTGGAGAATATTCATATTTACAGAGAAGTTCAAAGAATGATGCAATCTATGCCTTTAAAATTTAGCAGTTGTCACATTTTTCTTCTTTATCTTTTCCTCTCACTCTGTAACTAATAGAGGAAATTATGACAGCGTTAAAGCGACATTTGTTTCAATGTACAATGAAAATCGTTTTGATATTTAAAATTTGATATTTGAAATATTTAAAATCGTTTTGATATTTAAAATGTCCCAAGTTTACTTAACTTGATTCTCTTTAAGCCAGCTCCTTTGAATGTGACCAATTTGAATAATATTGGAAAAATTCCTTACTTATATAATGATGAAAATATTGCCTGCATTTTAACTCTTTGTTGATGGGTTACAAAAACTCATCTGTATCCCTGAAAATGACTTAGTTTTCTTAGATATAAACTATGATTGTAAATTTTTCTGCAAAATCTGGTTACATGATAATATAATATTTTAAGCCTGTGAGTTTTGTCTGTCTTCTAACATCATTCGAGATCTCTTGCCTGTGGTGATGTACAGTTTTGATATATTGCAAAAGTAATTCCTACTAAATTTTATCTGATTTTCACTGGTGTCTTTAACAACTTTTCAAAACTTCTCCAATATATTCAGTATTGCCTCTGTGCCATTCAATCCTATTCACTGGGATTTTCAAGATTGGTAACTATGTAGTGCAAATATACTAAAAACTTTCTACTTCTGTGATAGGGTTTTGGAGTTTCAATTGACTTCAGAGGACATGAAAGTCCTAGATGACCTGAACAGAAACTTTCAATATCTTCCTGCTCACAAGTAAGTTAATTTGGCATATATGTTACCAATTTTGTTTTAGCTTCAATTCACTGATCCTTTTCAGTCTGTGTTTGTTCAGAACACAGACACTTTATTTGCTTCTGAAACATTGCCCCTTTTGTGTCAATAGAAAATTTGATTTCAACTTTCTACAGTAAGAACATCTCAATGTGGAAAATGAAGAATTTTTAAAAAGAGAAACTCAAATCCATGGGAATCGCAATTCATAAAGGAAATACATCTGATAATGTTGGAAAAGGATTAGACATCTACCATTTATCATATTTAACAATTGGTAGATGTACTCTTAATTCTAAAATTATATTATTCTAGTGAAAACTGAGGGTTAGGATGTGAACATTAATCAAAGAGAGACAGGGGCAAATAATCAGTACTTCTCTATCCCTATTAAACATACTAATAAGTAGTGATTTCTATCACCTTACATTGGTTTTATTTTTAAAGTGTAGAGATCTAAATATTATATGTATGGTAAAGTTTCTTGAGCATTAAAAATCTATTTCATAAATGACAAGCTTTCTTATTTGAATCAAACAAACAACATGTGTGATGCATTGTGAGTATATAAAAATTGAATTAGTTAAATAGACATGAAATACCTAACAGTAAACCCTACATTCTAAAACTATTTAATATATTAATTATATTTGGACTTGGTCAAGTATTAACCATGACATAATAAGTCCTTGCTTTCATGGAAATTCAAAATGACAGGATTTCTTTGTTTTTTTATTTAGTAAATTTACAGAGATGAGTAAAGAGAACAATATGGAGGGATGCTTGTTTCTGTTCTGTGTGTTCAGTTTTTTTCTTGTTTTTTTCCTTTGGTTTTTTGTTGTTGCTGTTTTTCTTCTGGTACCAGGAATCGAACTCACAACCTTGCACTTGCCCAGCAGGCGCTGTGCCACTGAGGTACATTCCCAGCCCCTGTGTGTTCAGTTTTAAGTAACAAAATATAGTTTGAATAACTTTGTTATGAGTTTAAAAATATATTTCCTCTATGGGCTTGTTCATGAAGACAAGTTTACATAACCAAACAGGAAAGAAAAGAATTAATTTTCACCCTAATGCCATACCCACACATGTCAATTTTGTACTACTAAAATGAAGTCACTAAGGCAATCTTTCACATTTTTCCTTAATGTAATGCTGCTGACCATCCTAATTATCCATTCTCTGATGAATATTCACATGGAGGTCTTTGTGATGACTTCTACCGGAAGCTCCCATGTGTGCACAGAGTCTCCAGAGTCATCATAGATGCTGCTCATTAGACACAGCACCTTTGCTCAAGCCACGCTGCCTAGAAACTCACACTCAGCTAGAGTTAAATGCACACATGCAGAAGAGTAGGTTCTAAGTGAATATCAGCTTTTTAAATGACATATAATGTTGCTTTCCCTAAAGATTCTTATCTTGTGCTTTTTTTATCCTGACATTTTTTTCCTTCTGATTCAATATGTGCAAAAAATTAATTTGGCTAGAAGGGCTGCATGTGAGGTGTTAAAAGCTCTTTTATGAAGGGGAAATGAGTGAAGTTTGTGGTCTCCAAGGTATTAGCAGGTATTTGTCACTCTTGCTGTACTTCATGGAGTATGAGAAAACCCACTGCCTTTAATTCATTGTCTTCACTCTGGAAAGCAAGACACAGATAAAAAGGACAACCAGTAGTTCAATGAGTCCTCTCTTGCAATTCAACTGTCACAGCTCCTAGAAGCTTGGAATGAGGTCTTCTGGTGGGAGGGTTTGCAGACTGGTAAAAGAGGAACCAGGTTGGAAAGAGTTTTAGTGCCAGATCTAGGGATCATTGAGGAGAAGGGACTTGAGTGTCTTTTTGCTTGGAAAATATTGCCAAATGTTCTTTTGATAAATATATCCTGCAGACAAAAAAGGACATTTCAACTTTTTATCCAGTGTCAGAGCTGAGAGTCATGACTAGCATTATTTGAAAACCAAACAAAATTTGAAACAAAATTAACTACAATATGTTTTGAAATATTTATTTCAATTATGATGTATTATAAGGATAGCCTCTTGTGAATCTCTTGAACACTGAGCATGTAGATAGATGTCAAAAAAATTTTAGACTAAGAAGCTCCAATTTTTCCTATGGAAACTTGAAGAAACTGCTCAATTCTGGTTAATTATCTGTATGGAAGTTCTGATAACAGTCAACACTTCAAAGTAGAAAAATAAATATCTAATAAGAAAAACAAATTTCAAAGTGCTAGTCAATTTCAGTGTGCTGTTACCTATCATTGTCCAAAAGCTACCTAGCACAGTGTGGACTTGGTCTTTAGGGGGATTGACAGACTGACTAGCTTCTTGCCTTAAACCAGAGCTATTGTACTACATAGGTAGTACAATATTACTACCTACTACATAGGTAGTACAATATTACTGCAACTTACATTATTTGGTTACAATTGGTAGATGCCTCTTCACAAGAGCATGCACACTGGCGCATAGAGAGCTGCTGAATTTAGCTGACCAGCCACAGTGCATCAATCTCTCACTGTTCAGCAAACACCAGCTTTCTTGTCCCTTCTGTGTTGAAGAAAATAAATTCTAGAGTACATAAAAATGGCTCCACCTTTATAATGGTCCCATTTTTATATACCATAGCAATTATTTTCCTTAGGAATTTGTGTACCATTAAAAAGTGGAAATGTTGACCCTCTTATTTTTCAGAAAATGATTAAAATGGCCCCTCATAGCCTTTCCTAAATCTTCCAGCTGTATGATTCCAGACCAGTTGAGAAGAAAATGAGGCATTTTATGACATCAGTACTGCCTGTACATTATTTATTATCTTAACATTGCCCAATGCATTGATTAGCTCTTAGAATTCATGGGACTCAAATTCTGAAGGGAGGGCCTAGCAGTTTCCCCAGATTCTGAATACTCACAGATATATGCAAATGTCGTCACTGGAGGCATGGAAAAGAAAATGTACACTGATCCCTCACCTATTGTTGGAGTGACATTCCAGAGACCCCTGAGATAGATGAAAACCTGTTAAATAGAGGCGTGTCTTGGTTACTTTTCTCTCGTTGCTGAGACAAAATACCCAAC
>NW_004955429.1:257682-259016 GCF_000276665.1 Chinchilla lanigera | reverse complement strand
TACTTCCATAATTGCTTTTGTTAAGATACAAACAAAAAAGAATTTATATCATATTAACTTAAACCTCATCCAATATTTACTTCCATAATCAGAAACACCTCAAAACAGGGAGCTCTGAATTTGTTCAGTGGGCATTCAGAACTGCTCTCATTTTCTCCCAGCACTTCTCTCTCAGTGTTGATTTCATTTTAAGGCTGGATTGGGACCAAAGCAAGTCCAAAATCCAGCAGGGCATATATTAGGTCCTGTAGTTCCATGTCCAGCATTTGAAGCAATGTGTGGCAAATTGTGAGCTCCAGAGGTCTTGCATGACTCCACCCCTATGGCACTTCTGATGGTTATACCTCCCACAGTTACTCTTGTAGGTCCGCTTTGCTCCTTCCTTGCAACTTTCCTTAGATGATCCATGTTCCTGGTTTTTGCAAACTTCTGTAGTTCCCACTGAACCTTTGGCTTCTCACTCATAGCTTCACACACTGCACCCTCAGGGGCACACTGTATGGCCTCCCACACCTTCTGAAATTGAGGGGGAAGCCTTTTTAACCTCAGAATTCTTGCATTATTCTTGTACTTAAAGCCATCACCACATAGGTAATACCAAGGTCTGCTGACCCCTGGAGCAGTAGCTAGGCTTTCCTTTCTCTTGGCTGTAGGGCTGAGTGCCTGGATCACTGGGCACTCTGAATCCAATTCTGAGGAACAAATTGTGCATGCTGTCACATTCTGGAACCTGGGGCAGCCACCACCATTGTGTTACATGGTGCTCTGTGGCTTTCTCCTCAGAGCAAAGTCTTTCACTTTTCAGTTTTGAGGCTGCAAAGGGTGGCGACTTGCTGGTTCTTGTGATGCCCTCCAGCCATCTTCTATAGTCTCCTTTTCCCTCTCAGCAATCGAGGTCACCTCAGTTCAGTGTTTGTAGTCCACAACTTTATTGGAGCTTCCTATCTGGCCAAACTTGAATTGTAAATCATCCTTCTGGGCTCTTTGCTTTTGATTTTATCTGGCAACAGCACCCCAAAATAACCACGCCACAATCTCAACATTCAACACCCTTGAAATTTCTTCCACCCAATTAATTACTCCACTGCCCTTATGCTTAGACTCAGGCAAAGTCTCTGCACATGAGCAAAATGCAGACAAACTTTATGCCAAGCCATAACATACACTATCTGGAGTACAACAGCCAGTGCAGTCCTTCTTCCCAGCAGAAATCTCCAAAGCCTGCACTCTACTGACAGGATTTCTATTAGACTTCTGGTCTTCTGAGCTCTGACTAGATTCTCCCATGAAGAACAGCTGAAGACATTCCAGCACTACTCTTTTAGAGGGCATCT
>NW_004955429.1:256208-257382 GCF_000276665.1 Chinchilla lanigera | reverse complement strand
GGTTTCAGGCCATAATCAGCTGGCTCCAAGGCAGGGTGGCACAGCACAGGGGGAACAGTTTACAGTTTAGAGAGGCAGAAGACAGCAAAAGCAGCAAAAGCACAAGGGGGGAAAGCAAGCCTGTTTTCCTTCCTTATATTGTAAGCAGGCTACCACTTGCCTCCAGGGTGGGTTTAGCAATCACACACTCTCTATGCTCTCCTCTTGCAAATAATGAGGATGTTTACAAAGTAAGGACCCTGGCTCTTTGCTCAGTCACTTAATTAAATTTCTGAAGTTGACACAATATACCAACAATTGCAAATATATTACATGAAAATCCAAACAACCACATGACAGACTACATGTTTCTTTCCTCAACTATCTACTTTAAATGGGGAAGAGAGGAAAGCTACAATAGCTGCTCTAAAATTGCAAACTATGTTCTTTCCACATGTAGTTATGTAGGGGATGGCGACTTTTAGCATATCATTTTAAATAGAATAATTCTAGTCTTAGTGCAAGCCTCAAAATATGTCTTGAGAAACATCCCTGAGGGGTTGTAAAAAGTTAACTTTGCAGTCCTGACTTAGCCCTGAAATATTTCTGCAAAGACAAAGAATGCCCGGGCCCAGATAAGCACTTATGACCCTGCCTGAGTTGTTTCATCCCTTCCCTGGCCCTAGATAAACATTGTAACCAAAAAGGAAATGTATGGTTATCTAAAGGGGGACATATAGAACAGAGTACAGAAAGTATATATCACTGTCGTTGGGTTCATGACTGGAGCCTGATCTGGTCACATGGCACAAAGAAAATAATGAGTGGGCAGGGCTACAACATTCCAATCTGTTACCATGGAAACCAAAAATGTATAGAAGATGGGAACAAAGGCAGGCCTCTAGCCCGCTTCCCTGATTTGCAAATCAGGGATGAAGGGTGGCTAGCCTTAAGTTAAACTCTGCCTTGTTCTCAATAGAGTTGGTGTCTTGCGGAATACAACCGAAATTCTCCCATAACAGTTATCTGTTTGGTAGGTAATCATCCTACAAATAAGCACACATATCAGAATTTTAAACATTGAAATTTTTAAAGAAAAGAAATGATCAGCAATGAAATTGGCAAAGAAGATATAGAAACATCTAAAGTATGCACAAAACTAGGATTGGAAATCCCATTTAACCCAGCTATTCCT
>NW_004955429.1:254180-255633 GCF_000276665.1 Chinchilla lanigera | reverse complement strand
TAATAATTATTTTCTTATTCTCTTTAATGGTTTGAACAATCTTCCATTCTTACATCTGGTAATCTAAGTAACATAGTTGAGGATAGTGATACGTAATATAACAACCACTGTGAATTCGTAATGTTTTGTCTTGAAACCCTGTATCACTTTAAATGTTCTTGCTTTGGTTTGTTTATGTTTGTGATACTGGTATGCTGCTTTTATTCTTTTTGTTTGTTTGTTTCTTATTTACTACTCTCTTTAAAATAAAATGAAAAGAAAGTATACACAATCTTTAAAAGCTAATAAATCACATTAATAAAGGTTCTGGAGGCAAAATCAGCACAAAAATATCAATCCATTCTTACACCTATAATGAGCATCTTAAAGAAATTAATTAGGCATCCCATTCATAACAGAACAAATAAGACGTAAGAATAAATTTAACCAAAGAAGTAAAATATATACAATGAAATTTATAAGACCCTAATAGAAATTTAATGAGACACATAAAATGAAAAGATATCCAAAGTTCAGAAGCTGGGAGAATTATATTATAATCATGTCCATAGTACTCATAGCATTCCATAGATTCAATGTAGCTGGCTCCCAAATACCAGTGGCTTCTTCACAGAAGTACAAAATTCCCAAAAATTCATATGAAATGACAAGAGACCCCAAGTAGCTAAATAATCCAGAAAATTAAAAGAACAAACCTGGACACATTACAAAACCAGATTTTCCAAATTACAAAGCTATAATGATCAAAACAGCAAAATTTTCACCTGAAAACTGCCATGTAGCTGAATGGAAAAGTATAGAATGTAGAAATAAATCCACATAAGTATAGACAACTGGTTTTCAAAAACAATACCAGGAATAAACAATCAGGACAAAACAGTGTAGGTAGGAAAACTGTATATCTACAGGCAGACAAAGGAAACTACACCCATCCACCTCATTATACACAAAATTCAACTGAAAATGGAGTAAAGTCCTCTACTTAAGACCAAAAACAATGAATGACACTACTAGAAGAAAACAGGGAAATCACATCAAAACATGAGTATGACAGAATTTACTTGGTTAGGAACTTCAGAACACGGGAAACAAAAGCAATAATAGAGAAACAGGATTATATAAACCATAAAGCTTACACAAAACAAAGAAACAAATCACCAGAGTGCAGGGACAAAATAGGAAGGGGGATAAAATGTTGGGAAACTATTTTTATGATCAAGTACAGTCACCAAATTATATAAAGAACTCAAACAACAGCACAAAAAGAATCTGATTAAAAATGGCAAATGACCTAAATAGACAGTTGTGAAAAAAGATACAAATATATATACACAAAGCACATGCATATATAAGTATATTGAAAATAATCAACAACTAATCATCAGAGAATGTCAAATAACAACTCCAATGAAATATCATCTCAAAACACTTAATATGGCTATTACAAAAACTA
>NW_004955429.1:237458-238425 GCF_000276665.1 Chinchilla lanigera | reverse complement strand
CTGTGCTCAGGTATCTAACTCAGTCCTCCAGTGTTTCAAAGTAAATTCGAGTGATTTATCTTTTACTCTTTTAGTTTTAGCCCTACAGATTGTTCTAAGACAATAATACAGGCTGGACATGGTGGTGCACACCTATAATCTTAGCACTTGGGAGGCTGAGGCAGGAGGATCACTGTGAGTTCCAAGCCAGTTTGGGCTACAAAGTAAATTCAAGGCCAGCTTGAACTGCGTAGTGAAACCTTGTCTCAAAAAGAAAGAAAAATGTGAATGGCACTCACAACCATTTGATAAAAATGTTTGGAGCATTTTTTTCAAAATTTGCTTGTGGTAATGACAAATGAAACATCTTATTATTCACAGAGAAGATCATATTTGCCATTAAACTCAAACTCAAAAGCAGAGATCTTGACCAGACTTAGGTGGTCAGCTGGCTAGCAGGCTGTCCCCACACATTTCCCCTTACCTCAAAGCTATCTAAGATGACAGAAGATTTCGTTTCCCTGTGGTGTCCCTCATCCTTGTGTCCTCAGGCAGGAGACAATGAAGAAGGATCATTACCACAGTCAGACCCGAGAGGGGAACTGGGACCTGGGAATGAGTGATGGTCAGTCCAAGAGCCAGTGCTACAATCCTTTTAGCCATCTTTGAGCAATAAAGAGCTTCAGAAAGAGCAACCCAGGCTCAGTGAAACCAACAAGAGCAAAATTTAAAATAACCAGCATACACATTTCATCAGCTTCATCCTGTACAAAACCTTCTCAACATACTTGGACCTCCTAGCTTTGCTGCTACCTTTTCTTTTTCCACCTTGGTAGGCCAAAACTTTAGCATACAAAATCCTCTCATGCCAGAAATATATCTTCATACATACAACTTTCTTCATGTTTTCTTCTCTATCCTCCCTACTGGTTTCTTTCTGTAATAAGCCTAGTCGCCACTTGGACTTCAAAATGTCCCTTGTATACTT
>NW_004955429.1:234285-235552 GCF_000276665.1 Chinchilla lanigera | reverse complement strand
AGACAGTTGCAAGACACCTGACTGATATTTTTGTAAGAGCCCGGGAGGGTTATCACTCAGTAAAGTCTGTTTAAGGCTTCAAACTCCATTTAGGGGTGCTGTCTTTCTGCCTCAAAGGACCCTAACACTTTGTCTCACTAATTCCTCTTACACTACCTGAAAGTATGTTATAGTTATATTGGGTCTACCCAGCATTGCCAGAAAAAAATTCCTGTTCCACGGTCTTTACTCCAATCTGTAAAGTAAAGCAATATATTGGTTTGTTCTAGGGATTTCAGTATGGACATAGTTGAGGACAGGTCAGGATTTATCACACAGTTCAAGTATCATGATTAATTTCAGCTATAAACATGAGTTCCCTATTGTAGGAGTAATAATTGTATCACTGGCCCCTCTCTGCTGACATTCTATATTTTCTCTTAGCTATCAACTGGGAAATTACATCTACAAACACATGTTCTTTAATACTGACATAATACTGATTCTAGTTTCTTAGTTCTTGATAGACTGCCTTCCAGCTCTCAGTTTAAATTTCTAACAAAGATATATTAATATTACCTGACATTTTTCATGAAGACAACTCATACCTTTAAGTTTTTTGTATTTATTTATTTTTAACAAGTGTTTGAAGTATGTAATGTTTACTTTCCTTCTTAGAGAACTGGTACGTGGACATAACACATTTTAATTCTCTTTTCATCCCTTCCCCTTTCCCTCCCCTACCTCTCTATCCTTCTCTTGATTTCCTACTATTTGTTGTGCATGTCCACCATACATAATATTTACAGTCTTTGTGTGGAGCTGGTACAAGTACGTAACACACCTTAACTCCTTTGTTCAATCCCCTTTACCTCTCTTCTCTCCCCACTTCTCTTCCTTTTGATCATGTTCCCCTTTTAGAAAGACATACCTCCTCACTTCCTATCACCCAGTTTTTAGTCTCTTTATTTTTACTTTGAGTTTCTCATATAAGATCAACCATGTAAAATTTAATCTTTTGTGTCTGATTTAATTCACTTAAAATTTTGGTTTTAGAGTGTATCCCTTATCCTACAAATGTCTCAAGTTTATCTTTCTTAATGACAGACTAGTACTCCGTTGTGTGCAAAAACCACATCTTCTTTATCCATTCAAGTTTTTTGACACTCTTAATCTCTAATTATTTCTACTCACACCTAGAACACACTTCAAGTATCTTCTGCGCATGTACCAAACAGCTTTCACGTTGAACCCCGCACTTTAACACATTTCCTGCCAAGTAATTCTA
>NW_004955429.1:232262-233270 GCF_000276665.1 Chinchilla lanigera | reverse complement strand
AAAAGTCTTTCTTTATGACAACTCAAATTATATCACAAAGTTCAGCTTGCCAAACTTTACCTTGGGTACACAACTGGATCAAAGTTTTATGAGGATGTAAGCGCCTGGTACTGACAGCGATAGGCTTTGCAAACATTTTCCAGATTTGCCCAAAGAGGGTGTTGCCTATAACATACCTACTGAACTGTGTTGTGAGTCCTCAGATTCAAAATGTACCTGCTGCTTCCCATAATGCCATAAACTACAGTCTCTTCCAGCTCAAGCTCGTACTGCAGACAAACCCCAAACCTGGGCTTGTTCTTCCAAAGTAGACCTGGTGAACCTCTTTGTTCTTGTCCCCTAAATTCTAAAGGGACCCCTGAACTATAATTTTGTTTTTATCATGAAGACAAGCTGCTTAGGTGCTGGATATGTTACCGGTTGGCTTGAATCTTTCTACAACATGCAGAGATAAAACATCACACTGTACCCTATTAATATATTCAATTAGTATTATAAATAAACATAATCGAACTTGCATCTTGTCCCTGCACACACAAACTGAGGATCATGAAGACAGTGTGATTCAGTCAGCTGGTGAAGACATGGCTGAGTTTCAATTGGTATAAATAGCTTACAGGCTCCTCTGACTTTCAACACTTTCCTTAGTTTCTGATAAATGAGCTTTATTCTCATACCTGGTCACACCGAAGTATACTCCGGGGGCTGAGTCTGCCAACTGTTCCAGGGTACTTTCTTTAGAAATGGCTCACCAGGTTCTTCCTGCCTTGAACAAGAATTGGAAAAAACAAGCTAATTATGGAGCCAAAAATTTATTTGAAAAGAGCAGGGTAAATGAGTATGGGAGAAACTGGGAATAAAGCTCAGGGATGAGAGACTAAGGAAAGGCTAGGTGGTGCACTTTCTATTTGTTTCTAAAATGCCAGGAGGTTTCCTCTCTCCTTTTCCTCACTCTCTCCTCTAGGCTGCGAATACAGAGAGCTGTTTGCTGCTTTTCTGTGCATGGTG
>NW_004955429.1:205698-213132 GCF_000276665.1 Chinchilla lanigera | reverse complement strand
GTAGCCCTGTGTCCCAGCAAAGCATCTCCATCTGAGGACAGTGCAAGGCTTAAACCTAAACAGACAAAATGTTCTGACTTCAGAGAGAGGAGAGAGAAGGTGGCCATGACCAGGAAGTGCTACACCGTAATGGTAAGAGAAACAATTATCCAAATTTTAAAGGCTTAGGATTGTAAGATTTAAAAACAAAAATGTCAAAAGAAGTGAAATAATGTCATGTGAGGTCTGTGGCACTGAATAAAAGTCTGAGATAAAATGCTGGCTTTCTTCCCAGAAATTCCATTCTAATCCAAATTTCCGGAACACGTTTTCCCTTTTATTCAAAAACACTTTTCTAAGATTACAAAAGGAATAAACATTATTTCCAAGAATCATAGGACCCTTAATAATTACTGAGACTTTTGTCTTTTAGAAATAGTGACCAGGACATTTATACTTACCCTTTGTACCATGAATATCATGTGACCTTTTAACGTTGTTAATAACTACACATTTCCTTTACTTTAGTACTTTAAATGTATGTAGGTCTAACTTCTGCTTCAGATATTACACCTTTCATTACTTCAAGTATCAAACTATCAAAGCGTCATATTTTACCAGCACTTTCTAAATTCTAGCAGTCTTAGTTGTATCAACTGTTCTGAAAACATAGTAATTAGGATTATTCTGTTTTTTACCCATTGGATAATATTGGACCAAAGTCATATATTATATAAAATATTTGGCTGCTTTTGGTGTCTTACATATTGATAGTTTTTTAGGCAGGTTCTTGTGCCACTGAGCTACATCCTCAGTCTCATATTGATAGTTTTCTAAAAGCTATATAGCAGGTGGATGTTATACTTAAGTTATAACCTTAATTCCCATTTGGAAAACTATTTCCACAATCATTTATTTTAATTAAGCTGCCTGCTGTATGACTGCTTTGAATACACATTTGTCACTGGGGCACTTTTTTCAGGAATGGATATTATGAACACAGCATAAAAAAAGAAAGAAAATATTTTGCCTATGAGAAATTGAAAAGGCCAAGATTTCTAAATTTTTAACTTTTGCTTTTGAGGCAATAGATTCATTTATTTATTTTTCATCCTTTGTGTGTGATTGTGAGTATGGTGTATGATACAATGACATGTGATCAAAGAAGGGATTCAATATGATGAAAGAAAGAAAAATAACAAAACTATGTGAAAATAGGCATCTGAGTTTTCTGTTCAAAGGTTTAGTACTGTTTCAACCTCACAGTAATATACAATGATTTATGAAAGTGGAACAGAAAAAAATTACTGAAAATGAATAATTCATCACTGAATAGTAATTCACAATTGTCTTTCATATTAAGTAGTGAACTTTTTCTGTTTCTCCTCTCATTAGTGGAACACTGATCTCAGCCCTCCCACCTGGCATTGGTTAAACATTAAGCATCCAGTACAGTTGCTAAAGATTAAACAGACAGTGCCACTGACAAATGACAGAGCTGTGCCATTGTTTAACTATTATAAGCCGTTCCTTGTCTAAAAGTAGGCACAGGACTGGTTGCAGGGATTCTGGTTATAAATAGCCTGTGGAAGCAGTGGAAAAAGAAAAGAAAAAACCAACATCAGCTCAGCAAGAGGAGTAACCACCAATGGATTCCAAACATCAGTGCATGAAACTAAGTGACGGCCACTTCATTCCTGCCCTGGGATATGGCACCTACAAGCCTCAGGAGGTAAGAGGGGCGAGGTTGGGGTAGAGAAATGAAAAGGAATTAACCTCAGAGGAGAGAGCTGACTTGTCAGGTCAGGTCTGTCAGTGTCTGCGTGGTTCTGGGAGATTTCCCAGGTTCTCTGTTTTTCCAAGTTAGAACTATTCCATATACTACAAAGTAGATTGGTTGAATTTGTTTTGTATCAGAAATCAATTACGGTATCACATACTGATTGCTCTGGGCGCTGTTTTATCACCTTATTTCAGTTTATTTCCCTTATAGAGCAAGAATGTGAAAATCTGTGGTCAAGACAACTGCCTATTAGATTCTTTTCTTGATGTTTTGAAACTTGTATTTTTTTTCCAATAAGGCAAGATACAGAAAAATAGTTTACCAAATGTTAGTAGAGATGAGAAACATAAAATAAATAATGAGGAGGACCGCTGTTCTGTTTAGGCTGGTGTTCAATATCTCAAAGTAAACACTAGAGTAAGTAGAATTTCCAACGCACTCACTCAAGTGTGGAAAATTAACCTGAAAGTACATTGTGACATGATGACCAGAAAATTAGCATCTAATAAGTATATAAGTGAATTATAAGTTCATCATTTTGTAGATTGGACCTAAAACAAAAAGATATAGACTGTTTTCTGAAATGAAATTAGCAAAGTAGATAGTTCCCTGAACAAAAGGGAACTTATATTCCATTATCAACCTCAGATCACTTCACTGTAAGACAAGGGACTAGCTCGCTGAATACGGGATTCATAATTTTCCTTTTAATCAGACATAAGGAAATATCCAAAGAGCAATTCTGCAGCATGAGGTAGAACTCGATTACTTTTAGGGCAAAGAGGCATGAAGTACAGGAGTGGATCAAAGTTACACATAAAGCTGGAGCCCTGGTAAATTTCTGAGTGGCCTCTGTCTGGGGAATCATGGCTGGTGGCAGGACACATGGTAGGGCTTAGTCTCTCCTTTACTGTAATTTTATTCATCAGATGAAGGATTTTGAAATTCTTAAGTTAAAAGGCATGTGTTTGATTTACCTTTTTACTTTATAACAAATGAATTTTCTTTCTTATTGGTATGTGTTTGTAATATATAGTAATTAAATTAATCTTGGACAATTGATAGATTCAGTATATATATGACCATTTAGTCATTTGTACTTTCGATCCATAACAAAAATTAGTAGACAAGGCAATAATATTAATTTTCAGTGTAATCCCAATCACCCCCAAAGAACTATCCAAGTTTGAAAGGTGGACAAGTGTATCAATAATACGTTTCCTGATGAAGTCCACTTTTTAGCCATAAGTCCATATTCTTCTAACATATACTTTTAAAGCCATTCATTTCTTGCCCAGCAAGACTGGCTATGTGACATGATAGCCATTCTTACCTCATTCAATGGCTGAGGATGAGTTAAAATGAGACACTCACTATTTGCTCAAATCTCTGTTAACAGTCTGGGCCCTATCTGGCATGTAAGAACTTTAATTTCTCACCATTCACAACATGAAAAGCTGATGGCACTAGATAAAATGCTGCCAGCAACAGTAGAGTTTCTGAGTGGCCTTCTGTCCGGGGAATCATGGCTGGTGGCAGGACACATGGTAGAGTTTGTATATCCTGTTTTTCTTTGGGATAAAGATCATGATGTGACCTAGCACAGGGGAAATACCCAACCCATCCCTGCAAAAATCTTAGGAAATACTTCCAGAGCTTTCCTTGGAGACAGCATTTTTTTGTTGTTCTTGTTGTTTTTGTTTTTCTCCGGTACCGGGAACCAAACTCATGACCTTGCGCTTGCCAGGCAGGCACTTTTGCCACTGAGCTAAATCCCCAGCCCTGAGACAGCATTTTTGATACACTGTCAAAGTTCAGTGTAAAGGGTTATTCACTGTGTTAAGTGTATCTCAACAAGTAGCCTCAGAAATGTGCACAGCATTTGTTCTATACCTGGCTCCATGCATGCTTCATCCATGTGAATTTGACTTCGTGACCTCATTATATAATTTTTGTGACTATAACTGCATGCTGAGTCCTGAAAATTGAGTTAGTCCTAGGACCAGTTGCTGAAATTGAAGTGCTCCTTGAGTTTTTCAGATACCACTGATTTATTAGGATTGCCAAGTCAGAGGTGATTTTTGAGGTGCCAAAATCTGGGAAAAGCTCAGGCAAAACTGGTTTGGATTCATTACTCCAAAATCAGAATTAAATGAAGACATAGAAAAAGTTGACCTGAAGGACATTGCTTTTCCTAGTGACCTTATAATAACTGCCCTTTGCATATGTCCTTTTGTCTATGGAGAAGATTGAGATTCAAGGTTCAGAGGACTAGTTCCTCATCATACAATTAAGTAGTCTGAGGATGATGACATTGGAATAGCATAACCATTCCAGTCTAGTGACTATCAAGTGTGTGTGCTATGAATTTTCAATTTTACATCTGGCTTTGGCTAGGTTCCTAACACTGAAACTCTGAAAGCTACCAAATTGGCCATAGATGCTGGATTTCGCCATATTGATACTGCATATGCTTACCTAGTAGAAGAGGAGGTGGGACAGGCCATTAAGAGCAAGATTGCAGAAGGCCGTGTGAAGAGAGAAGACATATTCCTCACTTCAAAGGTATTTTGTGTGTACTGTGCAGGCTGCTAATTAATGAAATGTTATATGAGGAAGAAAACATATATTCTTGGGTGAGAATTTGGTGAAATATGCTGAGTGGTACAGGTTTTCTTCACATGGAATTCACAAATAATATCTACTTTCAAAAACAGGGAAAGATTAGAAACTTATAATCAGTTCAACACCTTCAATGCATTAAAGTCCCTTTATTGTGAGCTCTAATGCAAAGCAGTGTGATTAACCTGGCTGTGGAATTTGATAGAAGTATGGCTAATATGATTTTTCTTTAATCTTTTGTGACTTTTAAAATTTCATAGTATTCTGATATCATTGTTTTCTTTTATCAATATCACAGAATAGTATAAAGGAGCTGTTTGGATATTAAGGAAGATAAACCTAAAGTCTTGGTTTGAAATGAGCACATATAAAATGTTCAAGATATGTTTCCCTTCAGTTAGGTTAATAATAGGAGGGTAATTCTTCTCCAGTGAATTAAATGCACAAGATAATTAAAATAAAAATAGCTCTGGAATCTCTATGAACTAAAATTCAGAGAATGGATAGTATCATTATTTGATGAAATTTTAGGTTTTGAATAATTTCTTTCCATTGCCCAATAAATATATTGACTAACAAAAACCAAACATGACTGAGTTTATATAAGAAGACAAGACGAGAAGAAAGACAAGACTCAACAGAGGGTTATCATCAATTTCCATTCAGTACAAAAATATTTTAATATTAGATGAATTTGGGTAATTTCTTAATCCAGCATCATTTCCATTTTTTAACCTCTACAGCTTTGGTGCACTTTCCATAGACCAGAACTCGTCCAAGACAGCTTGAAAACTTCACTGAAAAAACTTGGTTTGGACTATGTTGACCTTTATATCATTCATTTCCCAGTGCCTTTGAAGGTGAGTTATCTGGATCATCAAAACTGTCTAACTGCATCTGTTGGCACTGATATCATCCCTGTAAATGGCAGAATGGATCTTCTCTAATAAATTTATATAAATACAATTTATATGAGTTATAGAAACTACTCAGTATAACTTATTTAAATAAATTCCTTGGATTAGAAAAATAAGAGCCCCAAGCCATGGCTGGATTTACAGGCTAAAATTCATCTTCAGAGGTGTCTTCCTTCACCCAGCCCTTGATTGCATTCATTACACTTTGCTTGTGTCTTCTGCCAACCTACTTCACATGGGGCAAATGAAGGCAGTTCAATCATCTTAACAGTTGATGTTTTCTTTGTATTTTCCATCATCAAAACCAAAGTTCACAAGAACCTTCATTGATCATGCTTGGGACACACCTTGCCTTTGTACCCACGTGTATTAATGTTGGTAAAGGACAGTGATCATCTTGCCTTAGTCAACATTGCAATGTATTACTCCTGCAGACAAGGGCAAGTGACACCTGACTGTAGAAGTGAAAGATATGCATTTCCTAAAGGAGAGTATAGGCTAAGACAAGGTAATATAAGTCAATCAGTGGGTCTTTTCCCCAATCTAAAACTTGCAGAAATGTTATTTATACTACACATAATTAATGTAAGAGAATAGAGCAACCAAAGCACCTGAAGATACCTTTGCCACTCTGCATGCAAACCACTTTGTAAACAAAAGTAAGAGAATAATGTGCTTTGCTTACTTCATGGATGTTAAGCACCCTATACATAAACATATGTGAATGCCTTTCTGTGGAGGAGAAGCATGTACTTGATGAAATTGCTGTAACGATGTTTCTGTTTCAGCCAGGTGAAGAGATTTTTCCAACAGATGAACAGGGGAAAACATTATTTGACACAGGGGATATCTGTGCGACATGGGAGGTGAGTATGTGTAGGATCTTCCACAGAGTTATTTGTGACAGAGAGTCAAGTCATTATTCTACCTGGAAGAATAGAATGTGCATCTTTTGTTCTAGAAATTTGCTATGTTTAAAAGGAAGGATGTAAAGTTCTTAGAGATCTGGCCAAGATCCCCAACTGTCTGTAAGAGGGGTACAGCAAAAGGATGAAGCAAGAGACAGAGATAACTTAATAATGTGAAATGGGGCTGGGAGATCAATGCCTCAAGATTGGCGAAGACCAAGACTCTTCAGCTCACCGCTATTTTACTAGCCAGTGTGTGGGGAGGAGTAGCGAGTGGTTCTGGAACTGTAGCGGTAATTGCTGTGAGAAGCACAAAGCATTCTTACAAGGTGAGACAAGAGCCAAATAGGAAACTGCAGTTTCCCCAGGTAAAATTCTAACTACTGCCACTGCATTGCTTTAAAAATCCTTGGCCTCAGCAGGTCTTATCTTGCCCTGTGAGCACCACAGCCTCACTAGCTGTAGGGCTTCAGCTGTGATCAGAAGAAAGTGGGAAATTTCTTCATTCCAATATGGTTCAGAGGGCATGACTGGACTCGATGTATAATTTGTGGTCCCCTCTATAAAGCAATGCATTATTAGAATGTAATGGGGAGAAAAGGAGCAGGGTGGAGGACAGTGGGGCTTAGTATCTCTTACTTTCTTCTGTAGTGATGTCTCAGATTCCCCAGAGAGGACATAGATTCTTTTTCTGGATACCAATACCTTTTTCTCTTATTGTTATTCCAGTTTTTTCTTAGTAATAATCAATTTCAGGGAGCTTCATTGCTGTTTCTTAAAAATGTTCCTTATGATACTCATACAGTTGTATACATCACCCTTCACAAACTCTTCCCCCTAGGCCATGGAGAAGTGTAAGGATGCAGGATTGGCCAAGTCCATTGGGGTGTCCAACTTCAACCGAAGGCAGCTGGAGAAGATCCTGAACAAGCCAGGCCTCAAGTACAAGCCTGTCTGCAACCAGGTGAGCACTCTTAGGCTTCTCTTCACCTCTTACTCATTTCCTGGTTTTTGTCCAACTACTAGTCTCTATTTGTCCAGTCCCCACTCCCAGCTCAATTTACTTTTGTGGGAAGTAAGATTCTGTTAGCAGTGTCTCTATCACAGAGAGCATGGAGGATTCTGTCTCATATGTCTTCTTGGTGAAGTCTTAGTGAAAACAGAGGGAAGGCCCATTGGTGTCTAATTTGTATAAGAATCTGAAGATGTAGAAGTCACCCAGGAA
>NW_004955429.1:201187-205378 GCF_000276665.1 Chinchilla lanigera | reverse complement strand
GATGACATTCACAGTCAGAAACTCGGAGCACAGCACACAGCCGACAGTGCCCCCGACAACATCTTCATCAGTCTCCCCTTTGTTTTCTATAATACAATCTACTGCTTCAATAGATTTGTTATTTGGTTGGTTCTGTCTGCTGACTTTTTTGTTTCTGCACATTGCTCTCATGAAGTAAGGGTTTTGACCAGCAGCTATAGTTTTTTGTATTCATTACCATATGATGAAAGAGCCAATAATTTGACTTGCAAATATAAAAGATAAACACAATGTATCTTTAATGTTGGCTTAGCTCAAATTATCTTATCAAAAATATTTCTAGAATTCACAATACTTGAGAGCATTCTATGAAATATTCATGTTAATAAACCCATATGCAAAAATAATGTCTAACTATTAACGATGTTAATTGTAATCACTTGGTTAAGTACTTTAAGCCAGATCCCTCTTCGTGAACATATATATTCCTCCATTACATTTACTAGTAGCCTGAGTCCTGTAGTTGGTACTGGTCAAAAGCCAGTTTTCATTTCAAGATAAATTTTTATTCAATTGTTGAGTGTCCAACTGTGTTTTTGACAGAACCAAAAGTTGTATTGCAATTTGTCAAAATTCACTTTCATTCTAACTATGTTTATGATCAGATATTTTAGAGTGAAAACAAATTTACTCATCATGTCAGAATAAGGTTATTTCTGTGATAGAGCACAAATATTAACACTATCCATTTTACTATCAAAGTTGTCAGGAAGAGTTAAAATAATTTTCAACACCAAGGGCAGAGGTTTTATTTCTTTCTTGCGATAGGCCTACTTCTGTGGACTAAAATCTTTCTTTGCTCTATGTGTTGGAACAAATTTTACTCACTGTTGCTCTTCACAAAGAATCTTCCTAGGTGTCACTAGTAGAATGCCAGACAAACCGATTTCTTTGGTTCTTCAGACTTGTGCTCTTGAGTCTTTGATGTATTTATTGATTTCTGATGCTCAATTTGAAGGCAAATTTGATGATCAAATTTCAAAGATATTTCTGCTTCTCTCAGAATGAGATTGTCATGTCTATTCATAGTGGAAAAATAATTAGTATTCAAGATCTGGTTCACAGAGCTGGTTCACTACAGGAAAGCACGTTTTGTTTTTCGATCCCATCTTATGCACAGAGATATTACATACACATTTTAGGAAAAAATGCTTTGTGTTGGTTTCTGTTTTCAGTTCAAATATAATGTAACATGCTTTTCTTAATTCAGCTTTATTGACTTTTCACACTGATCTCTCATGTTAACATTATGGTTTCATGTGATCTGATACCATTAGAACTTGTCCATTTCCAGGTGGAATGCCATCCTTACTTTAACCAGAGCAAACTGCTGGATTTCTGCAAGTCAAAGGATATAATTTTGGTTGCTTTTGGTGCACTTGGAACCCAACGAGATAAGAAATGGTAAGAAAAACAAAAAGAAATTTACTAATGCACCCTTGATGATTGCTGCTTCCCAAGCAGCTCCGGATGTTGTGGTGCGGGCCTGGCACCCAGAGGACGGGA
Organism: Chinchilla lanigera; assembly: GCF_000276665.1. NCBI lineage: Eukaryota > Metazoa > Chordata > Mammalia > Rodentia > Chinchillidae > Chinchilla > Chinchilla lanigera. The sequence goes on along the minus strand of NW_004955429.1, from coordinate 203,833 downwards.
AAAATAAAGAGACAAAAGCTGAGGTCAGGTGGAGCCTTGTCTTTCCAGTGGGAGGAAAGGAAAATGCTTAACCACTATAGGGGCGTTTATTTATACATTTGACAAAGTTAGTGTCATGTGACACAGCTTTGCCTAGCAACAACTAAGGGCTTGTCCCAAGTACTCTTTGTTCTTCACTGGTTTTGCCTCGCCTCCGCATGTGTGACCAATTTCCAGCTTCAGCGGCTGCCTACAGATGATGAAATGTATTTGGTCCTACAATATTCAGCTTTCCATAGTTCCCTCATGGGTAAGGGTATATCTGCATTTCTGAGAAGATCCCGGAAGGTAATGCTGCCTCTTCTTCAGGAAGTATATCGAAGGATACTTGGTCTAGGGTCAGCACCTTGGTCTGTATTGGAAGCCTCCTGATCAACCAAATATTTGGCTTTAGAATTTGAGAATTTCTGCCTTCCTTTTCAGGATGGACCTGAGCTTCCCAGTTCTGTTGGAAGACCCAGTCCTTTGTGCTATTGCAAAAAAGCACAACCGTTCTCCAGCCCTGATTGCCCTTCGATACCAGGTGCAGCGTGGGGTTGTGGTTCTGGCCCAGAGCTTCAAAGAGAAAAACATAAAAGAGAACGTGCAGGTGATGGTGGGACTGTGGGCATCAGAGCTCTTACTCAACACTCTTCATGTGTGTGCTTCTTTGGAGCCTCTCAGGCTATTTTTTGATAGAGTTGATATTTCCAGCATTTTCTATGCATATGAGATTTCAGGTGTGTTTGGATGTGTTTCCTCCTACTCTACCTAAGATGAGATAGCAGAGCCAGTGAAAATTAGAACCTGACAGAGCACAGAGATTTGGTTCTCAGTTTTGAAGTTAGCCATTTATTGTATATCTTTGTGGAAGTGATATCTTTCTGTCATAATGAGTTTGAATTGGGTGAGTTTTATTCTACAGATTGTGGTATTTTGCACTTACTGAATGCTCATTTTTTTTAAAAAAAATTTAAAAACTAACAAAAGAATAATGAAGACACAATCAAAACAACACAAAAAGAGTGAAAACAGTACATGACCTCAAAACAAAATAGTAGGCATTAATGGTTGCTACATTACACACTGTTATCTTCAACAAAGTTGCTCAGCCCACCAGCTATAAGAATGTAAGACTGATCAAACAATCAAAGACAGTAAAAAGTAATAAAAAAAAAACATTGGAAATGATGCAGAGCTTCACCACACAAGGTGGAAGAAATTCAACAATGGGTTTTATACTGTATATTGTTCTTTTTAGTTCAGTCATTCTGATTACCAAATTCAAGCATGCAAAATTGGTCAGGAAAAAAGAAAATTTTAATCATTGACTGTTCCTTTCAATAAATCACGGACATCAGCAATACACCTATTCCAGCTATCCTTATATACATATAAATATTTTAATATTTACATATTCATTTTGACTGTCATTTAAAAATGCCCTTCTAAATAAGTTGACTAGCTTTTTATTTTCAAGTAGAACATTTTTATCTAGAGTATTTGTCAAACCAAATCACCTTAGAATTTATTTTCTAATTAATCTATGACTTGACACTTTTTCTTGGTTCTGCCTGAACTCAGTGAAGCTGTTCCTCTGCCTGAGTCTTCTCATTTACTTTAGATTAAATCCTCTAATATGCTTACAGGAAAACGAGGTCCCTTTGCTTTAGTGGGGTGGTGTGTTGCTTGGTCTATTGTGTGGAGTGCTTCAACTCTCCCCTATACAGCTTTCATCTACCAGCCCACCATTCCAAGTTTTAGTTCAGTGCACAGCCCTCTCCCATGTAAGAACTTGGAAAACCTTTTCATGCGTAGGCTCAGAGTTGATATACTTTTGTTCCTGGCAGTTTCTAGTAGCCAGTGCAAGTTATAGACAGATAAGATTTAAGGCTTTAGCACCGATTAGTGGGAGAATATGAAAAGTCACATAGCAAAGATTGTGGAGACTGGGAGATATGAATTATTTGGGCATCATTTCTATAATAAATTTACCACATGTATGAGACACTTTAAAAATACATTGTGTTGAAATAAAAACAATTGTTACTATAAAATGTACACTGTCATTGCTCCTCATATTTCCAACAACTTTATAATTACTGCTGCTTTCTAAAGAAGTTCTAGAAGTCCTGTTTTGTGTGTTTGGCTGAGCTGTCATGGCTGCCTCAATGCGAATTGCTGAAAGAGAATTACCACTCTGGCAGTGCTGACTCTAAGGAAAAGCCAGGAGTCCAAGACTGTGAAGCCCAGTGCATAAGAATGTCGAGGACACACCCATCCGTTTTCATCAACCTGAATTTCCATTAAGTGGCATTGGGCAGTAGTGTTTATTGTACTTTTCATCACATTCTATAATGACACTCAAGAAAGAATTTCTAGTAGTTTTTAAGACAGTGGAAAGAACAATGAAATAAGTATGTTTGAAGCCAGGGGGAATATTTTTGAGATAATTTAACGGAACTGTCTTTCACTGCAATAAATCTTTTAATTTAAACATTCACACCATGTAATTTCATTACCCCTTATCTTCCAGATGTTAATTATTATTCAGATTCTCAAATATTTTTGTCTGCTCTTTGAGATTGAAATTATTGGTGAATATTAATCTTACAAATTAATGGGATT
>NW_004955429.1:182715-199536 GCF_000276665.1 Chinchilla lanigera | reverse complement strand
AATTTTCTTTCAAATGCAAATAGCCATTTAAAATATACTGAAAGTGCCCTGTTTTCTTTTAGGTCTTCGAATTCCAGTTGACTCCTGAGGACATGAAAGCCATAGATGCCCTGGACAGAAACTTGCGATATCTTCCTGCTAAGTTGTGAGTCATTTTGAACCACATGTTGCCTTATTTTATTTCAGTTGCAAGTTACTCCCACCTTTATCAGTGAATGTTAGGTCAGGACACTGTGTTTACCTCTCAGAAAGCTGCCCTCATGGTGGTCAGTACAACATTCGGTTTACAGTGTTTAAAACACTATATACTGTGCAGAGTTAGAAGAGAAATTCAAAACCAATGGAAGTATAGGCAGAGAAAAACTGTGCTGCTGAAAAGATTTTGCAGTCATCAGAAGAGCTTCACTACTCCTTCATGCTGTATGGCTAGAGATTCTGATTTTGCATATACTTATCAAAACAAAGAATATATATTCCTTCAACTTGTGGGAATTTTAACTCCTAGTAGAAATACATGCTATAATGTTTGAAAGGGGATTAGACAATCTGTACTCACATGTTTTCCACAATCAACATATACTTTGCTATCCTTGCTAATACTGCTATTAATGTAAGGAACAATGAAAGAAAAAGTAGGAACATGTATTTAAGAGAGACAGTGTGACAATCAGTATTTCTTACTCCTTATTAACTATCTCAATGAGTAATGATTTCTATCACTTTATATCTTGCGTTGTTTTCAAAATGTAGAAATCTAAAAACTCTATGGCAAGATCCACAAAGGTGAAGGTTGTTATAAATAACATTCTTTACATACCTTACTGATTCTAAACAAATATGGTATTTGTGATGTGTTATGGGGAAATAAAAGTTGAATAAGAAAAATAGAAGTGAAAGTGCTAGCAGTCAATTGTGTATCCTAAAATATTTGTTGTGTTTATCGATATATAAATTAAGACTTGTTATAAACATTACACATTCCTTCTGTACTTTCACTAAGAATTCAAAGTCAGAAAGAATTTATTTGTTGTTTTCTGCTTAGAATAATATAGAAGAATACATATGTAAGTACTTGATTTTGTGTTTTCCCTATGTGTGGCTATAGTCAGAAAATATAATTGGAAAATTATGTTGTGACTTAAATGTTTTTTCTGTTAAAGTATGTTCACAAAAAGCAAATGGCAGATTTTACAAGCAGTCAGAAAACTGTTGTTAACTTTCACAGTTTTAAGTATGCATACATATTACTCCTTTACCATTGGATAAATGGATTCATCAAGACCATATTACATATTGTTTTCTAATTACAGCACTGAGGGCCACCCTGAGTGTCCATATGCTGATGAATACTAACAGGGAACACACTGTCCTGACTGCTGCTAGAAACTCCTTTCTGTGGAAAATGATGCAGAAGACCTCTCAGGCACTACTGTTCCAACACATCCTCCTTGTCCAGCCATGCTGATTAGTAACTCTCACAGCTTGACTTGAGTCGACCTATCCAGAAGAGAAAGGACCTAAAAAACATCAGATTTGTGAAAAGAAAATTGATTTTGCTAAAAATTTTTGCTTTGTGTTGTTTCTGTTATGTATGGTGTGTTTATTTTGGTCTCATTATGGCTAAAACAGACTTGGCTGGAGACCTGTGGGAAAAGCTATTTCAGAGGGTGGGAATGGTACCAGTGACAGGCTCTGGTGGCAGATATGGATCAGTCACTGTCACTCCAGCCCTGCAGCAGTGAGAAAATACACCGCATTTAGTTCATCATCCTTAGCCTGGAAAGGGAAGCACTTTTGAGAGGGTAAGCAAGGGCCAACGGCGGACCCTCTTGCAGCTCAACCATCACAGCTCCTGGACAGGGGAATCAGGTCTCATGGTGGGAGTGGCAGGGTCCCGAGAAAGGAAGCAGGCTGAAAAGATGATTCAGAGTCAGGTGTAGGGGTCACTGGGAGGAGGGAGTAGAGCACATCTTTGCTTGACAAATACGTCACATGTTCTTTTTTGATAAGAGTAGCCTGCAGTCAAAAAGGAAGCTTTTAAATAATTTTTACCTCATTCCAGAATTCATACATTACAGTACTTGTTAGTATTGTCAATAAACTGATTCAACAAGGAACTACAGAATTCAACCAGGATGAGGTAGGAAAATGCAGGATACCCTGCAGTAAGCTGGACGATAGCATCACCAGAAAACCTGGAAATAGCCTACATTAGAAAAGTTGAAAAATATGTCAACTATCATGCACTGATACCACACAATCTTTGAATCCTTTGAAAATTTAGCATACAGATTGATGGAAGCGAAACATTAGCTAAGAATGTCCAAGTGTTTCAATGGAACAATGAAGAAATTGCTCGATACTGGCTGATTAAATTCTGCTAAAAGTCACATCGAAAGCAGGCATGTCCAGCTCATGACCAGTGGCCCAGACATAATCTTTGGCAGCTAGTCCTGAGGCCTCATAAGATTGTGAACTTTTAACACCATTATGTGATTATTATGTGACTTTCAGTGATAGTTTTGAAGACTGGATTGCACGGTGCTTCAGCAAAGTAGGCAACAACAGACCGGCGTTTAGGGGAGGGCCCAGTGTGCCGACAAATCCTCCTCCTGCACGCACCTCAGTCAGTGAGAAATGTATTTCAGGTGTTACAAGTAAAATCACAGGCAATATCTATCTCAGCCTAACAAAGTTATCTCAACCTCCCTGCGAGTGATGAGAAGATAGGAATTTGTTTTTTTTTTTTTTAAGCTGATATATAAGTTTTCTTAACTATTAAACTTGGGCTTGTTATTCTGTAAACATGACTCAAACCCAACATCACACACAACTGTTTAATCCGTCATACTCCCAGAGCAGTTTTCCTGAATAACCAGTTTCAAAGAGCCTTCTGTCCTACTTCACATAGCAGTCCAGTTTCCCACTACACAGAATTCTCAGGATAACCATGACAGTCTATACTCTAGGTTGAGCTGATTCACCAGGTATGTAGAGTATTCAACAAGCATGAGATAGGAAAATGCAGGTCTCCTGACCATGAGCTGGGACAGTAGTATCACCAGATAGTGTGCAATGGTAATCATGTGTAAGAAGGTAGCAGATGTGGGCTAGTTTATGAGCCTTGTGATAACCTTCACCATTGTTTGCTCTGTACTTCAGGGGCCTCTAAAGTGGAGGATTCAAATGATATGGGGGAAATGTAACTGCCAACTTGCTAGATGTCCAAAACGCTGAGTTCATGTTCTCCTAAACTGATTAATGAATTCTGGGAAACAGGGAGTTTAAGAGTAGGAAGAATTTATCAAGAACAAGAAAGCCTCTGGCTGAGAGGGACAGAAGGGGGCCAGAGAGTGGGTTGCCCACTAATCTGCTTCTCAAGGGTGTTTATTGAGCAAAGCCCTGAGGGGAGCCAGGTTTAAGGTGTGAACTATAAACAGAACTATAAACAGAACTATAGTCAGTCATTAAGATTGAAAGTATAGTCACTAAGTGTTGTGATCTAATGGGAAATTTCAAGTTGGGTATGAGGAGAGATAAAACTATGGTGAACCAGTAAGGTTACAACAAGTATAGTCCCTTGAGTGATACTGATTAAATGCAGGTCAAATTGGGATGCAAGTCATGTAGCAAGTGCACCTGGATGGGACAAGAAAGGGATGGGTTTTCTGGAAGGGGTGGGTTAAAGAGGTTTAGTAGTCCACCTGAAGGTGACTGATGCCTATTTAGAATGTCAGTCACTGCTGTTCACACCTATAGGAAGTGTATGAACGAGTAGTCCTTTTCCTTGTTTTTATTTTAAAGAGAAAAAAGATAAACAAACAATGGATCTCTTATGCTGGAGATAACAGCTGGAGCTGTTAATTGTGGAATGCACTGCATTGTTCTTTGCTACTTCGCTTCTGCACTGTTCCTCAGTCCATCTCGTGGCTACTTTCATACCAGTAGCCTTTAGCGCACCAGCTCCATCTAAAAAGGGCCCTTTTGAGGACAGTGAAATGCAGTGTTACCAGCTCTTAACATACTCTTACCATATGTACTGAGCTCATGGTCCACCAAAACAAGAGGAGGTTAGGGGAGTTCTGACTCAAAATAGCAATAAGAAAAATAGCTCATGGATTTCCTAGAGAGATCCTGAGTGAATGCCACATGGCTGCTCATGAAGAGCTAATTGTGCATAAGCCAAGCATAGGTATTGCTCAATTATTCAGTGGTCATCTATCACACATGGCTCTGTAGATTTAAAATGACCTATTGTAACTCAGGCTTCTGAGGGGTTACAACATGGAGCGTTTGAAGGAAACATGCTGTCCTGTCTACCAGAAGGATGTTGCCTAGCTTATGAATGTAATGTATAACAGGAGGTTTGATTTCATGGAATATCTTAGCGCATTTATAGTCTGCATTACAATAGACCTAGCTTCTTTCTTTGCTTGATATTAAGTTATGCCTGTTGTTTGTATTTCAAATCTTCATAAGCCTAGTTTATTTTGTAAACCTGAATGATAAAAATAGTTTTTCTTCCTCAGTATGCTCAGAGTTAAATATTGAAGACTGTTGTATAACATTTATCCAATAAAGTCTTTGATTAACCAAAAAGAAGACAGGTGACGGTAGAAGAATATGAGTGGAAAAGATGAACACCTTATATATGAATGTGTGAAACTGTCAAAATAACACCATGAATTTACATAATTATGATGTTTATTATCATACTAAAATATTCTGTTAGTAAAATAAATAGATGGTATTGCATATGGGGGACATGGCCAAGATCCACAACTGCCTTTGTGAGGGGTACAGTGAAAGCATGAAATAAGAAACAGGCAAATCTAGTCATGCATGATGGAGGGCTGGGATATTAAGACTTGGGGATGGGCAGAGACAAAGACACCCTAAGCCAGCCATTAGCCAGCCAGTGTAGGGAAGAAGTAGGATGTTTTCCTGGAACAGCTCAGAGACTGTGGTAAAAATGGGTAAGTTTAACATCATAAGCGAAACAAGCCAAGATCCATCCCCACAGCTGCGTGCTAATCTCAGATTGAGAGAAAAGTGATTTCCACATTCCAAAGCCACTCCACAAGGCAAGCAGGGTGAGAACCATAGGACAGATGCTGTGCCAATTTACAATTTGTGGTCCCCAACCATTGCAAGGCTGTGTGTTTATTTTGCATTTCAGTAGAGTAGTACCTCCTTTCACGAATGCTTCTGTTCACTAGCAGTTTGGTTTGCAAACAGGTGTTCATAAATATTTTGCTTCTAATTGGGAACTCCATATCATGTGATAAACAGGCCCATGGCCATCTTCTCCAGAGTCATGGAATGAGCTGAGGTACCTCTGTATTTAGGGATATGTTGAAGACAGTAGTTTAGTGATTTTTTTTATTTCAAAACAAGCCACAACCTGATATGCAGTGACTATAAACTATATCCTGCTACTTACTTTTTAAGTAATTTTCCATCCTCTAATGAAACTATGATTTCTTCTTTTGGAAATTTTGCTTGCATCATATTGCATGCTGAGGATTAGCCCAAAAAAATGAATGAAAGCATTGATTAGGATAACTCCAATTTTAACCAATTGAAGATATGGTACTACAGTACTCAGTATAAGGGGTAGATAGCTATAGATTTTGTGTCTCTGATCTTCAGACCAATAATAAAAATGTTGAAAGCCATTCCCCCTAAAATATCCTCTTTGGAAATATCACTGCTTCACTCAGAAAATGAACAGTTACATGACCCTGATACTCTGCAATTATGCTTCAAAATATTTTCTAATTTATTTTATTGGTACATTTTATGGAATTTTTTTTTTTTTTTTTTTTTTTTTTTTTCTTGCTGTGGAAATTCTTACCACAGTGGTCTGACTCTAAGTGGCCTGACTGACTTTTTTTTTGGTTTTTCTCCGGTACCGGGAATATTGGTACATTTTAGATATACATAATGATCACATTCGTTGTAGGGAATTTGTATCTGTGCATGTTATCTCTTGATTCTTCCTTTTTTCCCATTCTCCTACCCACCCCTTCCCTCCAGTCCTTCTTCTTATTTGCAAAAACTTTTCCATTTTTTCATTATTTTCTTGCTGCTTTTCTTTTCCCTTCTTTCCTTTCCTCCTACCCCCTTCCTAGTTCCTTTCTCATTTCAACATTTTGTCCTATATTACAATGTCTGTTATACATTGTTCCCTTATTTACAATTTTGTTTTCTCATACCAAAGAATGTGATATTTACACTTGGGTGTCTGATTTATTTTACTTAAGACTATGGTCTTAAGGTGCATTCGTTGACCTTGAAATGTCTCAGGTTTATTTTTCTTTATGGCTAAATAGTACTCCATTTATTTTTTTAAAAACCCACAACTTCTTTATCCATTCATCAGTTAATGGGCATTTGGGTTGTTTCTAAGACTTAGCTACTGCAAGCTGTGCTGCTCTAAATATGAGTGTGCATATATTACTGTGATATGATGCTTTCAATTATTTTTAGAAGGTACCAGGAAGAAGTATAGCTGAGTCAAAAGGAACCCCTTTTACACTTTTGAGGAATCTCCACACTGCTTTCCACAAGGGTTGCACTGGTCTACTCTCCCAGCAGCACTGGAGAAGGGTTTCTTTCTCCCAAGATCCCCTCCAGCATTTGTTATTGGTTGATTTCTTAATGACAGCCATTCTTTCTACAGTGAGATGGAATCGCAGTGTTGTTTTAATTTGCATCTTTCAAATGACTGGTGATATTGAACATTTTTTTCCTATATTTATTTGCATTTATACTTCTTCTGAGAAGGATGCATTCATATGAGATGCCCATTTTGGATTAGGTCTTTAAATTTGAGGGTCTGATTTTTGTGAATTCTTTATATATTCTAAATATGAAACCACCAAGAAATAGCTGGAAGAAATTTTTCCCACTCTGTGAGTTATCTCTTTATTCTGTTGGTGATTTCTTTCACTGTGCAAAGGTTTTTTAAAATCTTAATTGAGGGTAGGTCATTGAAGGTCCTTGCTACCCTGAGCATGTGGTAGGTGGTCTAAGGGCAGCAACAAGAGTCATATTTGGTCAGTCAAGATACAAAGTAGCTCTAAAAATAGCTCTCCAAGTAGCTCTCAAAGGAGCTCTCAATTCTATCATGGGTACTGAAATGTCCCAGGCCATATTTACCTCCAATGGAAAAGTGGCAAGAAACAATAATTAAAATTTTCATGGAAATAGATAACAGAGCAAGTAAAATTGACATCTTTGAAAATAATTGAGAATCCCTCAGTCCACAAATGTGTGGTTTTTCCATTTACCTAATACATTAGTTTCTTTTATGTAAATTAGATTCACCATTTTTATAATTCAAAATGAACATTCTACATAAATCATCACTTATGTCTAAAAATCCACTGTAATGAGATAAACCAAAGCAAGATTTTCCAAGTCCCTATTGAAAGCTGATAGTTTTAGCACCACCCAGAATGAGCCCTTCAAATCTTCTCTCAGCCTGATGGGATGAGAAGTGGAGGAAGCTCAGTGTGTAGCTTGTGTGAGGAAGCTGCCATGCTCTCCATAATGGAAACCCTATCTGTGTCCTCATCTCCAAGAAAGATAATGAAGAAAGATAATGAAAGGAACTGGCCCAATACATTGTGCATAACTAATAATTATGTTTTCAAGATTTTGAAGCAAATTTCAAGGTTGTGGAACTCTTTTCTATTTGAGTAAAGCAGTAGAGAACAAGACATTACAAATTACTGAAAAGAGATTCATGGATTACACTTAGGATATTTCTCACTTGTCTCTTAACTGTACAATACTAAGAAAAGATTGCATGCAGCTCTTTCTGCAACCTGACAACCATGGTGAGCGAAGAGAATATATTTCATCATCCAATGTGTTTACTTCCAGTGCTATCTCAAAATAGTTCATATAGAAATCAATATTTTTCAATTGGTATTTTTTGGTATTTTTCCAAGCCTGGTCACATTACTTCTGTTTGAAAGAGAGTTGCAGAAATTAAAAAACGGAACTGTTTTAGATTAATATAACATAATTTGTGTTGAAGTTCATGAAATAAGTGACAAACTGTATATGATGTTTGTTAAGTTGAAAGAGTAATTGTGTCTTCCCACAGACAGATTTAGGCTAAAGTATTGTCATACATGTAAAGATCTCTCCAGTGCTATGAGATATGGTTAAGGAAACTATTATAAGTGTAAAATCATAAACTTGAAAATATTAATGATAGAAGGTTGTCATCACTCCCTTTTCTGATTCTAAGTTTAATACATGATAGAGTTGTGGGTGAGAAGATGCAGAGAGAGAAAGCCATACTTCGAAGGCTTGCTTCCAGTGATCCACTTCCTCCTGTAAGATCTTACCTTTTAATAACATATATATTACTGGAAAATTATTTTGTGTCAGTATGCTTTCAGATGCAAGAAACAACATTCAAGTCACCCTCTCACAGAATTTAAGTAAATTGACACTGGTGTTTAACTTGGTGCAAGAAGTCTTAGATTTCTAAACTTTCTAATAGGAATAGTCATATCATATGCATTTATGTGTGAGAAAATGCAGTGATTATTGTTTCTTTAAGATCTTTCTGCTCCTTGATGTAGACATTGAATTTTTATACCAAAGAGCCATGAACAACCACATGTACTTTAAAAGTGCTCTTTTGTGGAGTCTCTTATTTTACTCACTTCCTGATGTATTTTCTTTCTTCTCTCAGTTCAAATAGTCACCAGGATAAAACCTTTTATCTGCCATGTCAAGACCTCACTCTTTCTTGTATTTTGGCCTGCTCAAACTCTAAGAGGTTACACTCATATTTAAAGCATACATCAGATCACTACTGTAAGGCGTACTACTTTGAGATGCCTCATCTGTGAGAATCATTTTAACACATTCCATACCACACAATTTTGCTTCACAGTGGATTTTATTACACTTTCATTCATCAGGTTGTTGATTCATGAAAAGTGCAGTCTTTGGGACTATATTCTTTATTGGTTAATCTCTGCTTTTCCCATGCAAGACTAAGTATTGACATAAGCTTAAATATTAAATGAAATAAAAGTTTATCAGCATTCACTCACTCTTTCCACCTTGTTTTATTCAGACCCATTAGTCCATTCTCAGACAAACTATAAGGAAGACATATGTATATGAAAAGGACAAATCACTCTGCTCTTATTTTAACATAACTTTTCAGTTATTGATGGTCCCAAGATTCAAAATGGTGAATTGATGCCACCTAGAACTCACTTGATTCTCTGAAAAAAGAACCCAGTCAACAGATAGGCAGCTGCTTACTAAAGTAGATGGGGATAAGCTCAAGAATAGAGTGAAATGGCCGGGCGTGGTGGCACATGCCTGTAATCCCAGCACTTGGGTGGCTAAGGCAGGAGGATCCTTGTGATTGTGAGATCAGGCTTGGCTACAAAGTGAGCTCAAGGCCAGCCTGAACTGCATAGTGAGACCCTGTCTCAAAAAGACCCCGAAACCCCTCAAAAAAAAAAAAAAAAAAAGAATAGAGTGAAATGAATCTGCTCAAACCCAGAGATTTTCCATAGTGGATCAGTGGGAGAAACAAAGGCACCCAGAACCAAGTGCATGACATAACTGAATCAGGGTGTACACCACTGAGGGGGTTACTGATGAAACTGATAGAGTTCTATGAGCTGCACTAGTGTGCAGAATATTCAGAATTTTGCATAAATATCTTTTAAAGAAATGAGAGTCATGGGACAGCATAGTAAGCTAGGTCAAGAGTGTTCTCTGCACATTCCTATGTGTGCTCATGAAGCTGTACGTGGGAGTCATTTTTAGGAGGGTCTCATTGGGACAGAGGAGAAAGACCTGATGCTCCCTGAAAGTCTATTTTTGGTTTTTCCTCCATGGGTGAGCCAAACACCAGTATGCTATGCATGGACACTCTCAAAGATACTTGCTTTGCTTTAGTAATCTTTGGATGGAAACCTATTCCTGATGACTTTACCACAATTACCCTCTGAATGACTGAGCCTCTGTAGTCCTCCTCCAGCAGGTCTGTGAAAGGTGCATCTCCTACCCATGGTCAAATAGAAATTCTGACAGTGCTCATGTGTGGTAGTTAATTGTTATGTCAACTTGAGTAAGAAGTGTTCAACTATGGTTTAGCATAGTTCTGGGTGTGACTGAACAGATGTAGTGAAGATAGAAGATACAAATAGATTTGTAGCCTGAATGGAATAAGCAGTGAAAGGAGGAAAGCTTGTCGGTGTTTTGGAGGAACTCTAGTCTTTGGGATTGTCTTGGATTTCTATCACCACAGACTCTTTGGCTTCCTGATACAGAGTTGTACAAGACCTTTGACTTTGGACTGGGCCATTCCAATCTCCTACATGCAGATGGCCCTTTTGTGCTCTTCCACACCTGAATCTCCACTCAGGGAACTGTAAGCCAAATATATACTTTGTCCTATGTTAAATCTATTTCTCTATTGAGTATAAATTGATACAAAATACATGAACCTCCTTTATTTCCCAAATTAGTAACTGCCCATATCTTTAGCTGGTTCAGTCAATGCATTGTTTCCTTTTACAATGCAGCATAAATCGTAATAGCACCTTGCAGATAGCATTTTGTCTGTTCATAATTTTAATCTCTTTTTTTTTTTTGGTTTAAACAATTTATTGAACTGAAATGGACTTCCAATTATTTAACTGCAGTAACTTCCATTTATTTTGCTACTTCTTTTCCTCATGGTGATTTATAGGATCTTTGAGCCGATATAAATATTTCATAGATATCTGGCCATCTGGGTATACAGCTCCACAAAACCTCAGCAATATCTTTCTGCAAGAAAAACGTTGAAGAGCAAAGACCTGACACAATTTACTAGATAGAATGAAAATCTGCTCCAGATACTTCTTTCTGGGGTAAATGCACCAAGCACTGCTCAATTAAGAAAACCATCCTTATAACACAGGATGACTTTTTCAATTAAAGTACGGTGTAGAACACCTAACAGCAATTAGGTGCTACATGGCAGAGCTGCAACCCCACCTTATGCCATGAATTCATAGGAAATAGGGTCCAACAACTCAGGTTCTTTCCCATTGCTTCTCACAAAGTGCGCTTCTCTGGCCAGGCAGGCTGGTGCTTTGGTTGAACCCAGGTACCTTTCTCTTTGGCTTCCCTCTTTTTCTGATCATTTCCCTTGACACGTTTCAGGAATCTATCTCAATTCTTTCAGTGTGTAATATGCTCAATACATACATTAATTCTCTTGGCAAGTATCTTGCCTTTAACTTGCTCGTTTTCAACAATGCCAACAGCATGCTGGGTAACACTGTAGCCTCTTCCTGTTTTGCTATGGTAACATTTATGTGGCACTCCTTTTTGCACAGTACCCATTCCCTTGATGTCTACAGTATCACCCTTTTTGGAGATTCACATATATGTGGCCAAAGGAACAATCCCATGTTTTCTAAAAGGGGTAGAAAACATACGCCGGGCTCCCCTCCTCTTTCCCTTTGTGTCCATCATTATGGCAAATTAGAGGAAGATGGCAGTTCTGGCCAAGAAAGCTATAATTTCTGTCTGAAGATGACCCTGTAGAGCTGGCATTTAGAAAATAGGTTAGTTTTTTAGCTTATGAGTGTGGCAGCTTGCTAGGGAAGGGGCTGGAGATAGAGTTAGGTAATTAGCCATACTGAAGGGGATTAAAATAAGAATAGACAGTGAGCTAAGACTTTGGACCAAGATTGAGCATCCTCAGGTAAGATGAAATGCAGCCCAGTCCCTGCTAAAGGGAGGTGCAGCCACTCCTTACTAAGTTCCTGAGCTTCAAGGAAATTATAATGCAATCAATCAGTTTTTTCAAACATCTCATTTTCCTTTAAACCCCACTTGCTGTAACCACCCAAAGGGGCCCTTTGTAGATGGGGCTGGTGTGCCAAAGGCTACTGGTATGAAAGCAACCAGGAGTTGGACCGACCAACAGTACAGAAGGGCAGCAACAAAGAACTATTGCAGTGCATTAGACAATTAATAGCTCCAGTTGTCATTTCCAGTGTAAGAGATCCTCGTTCACACCAGTGACTGTTTGCTCTGAGAGGCAAGTGTGGGCATTAACACCAAAAGTGATGATAGCTGACGAGGAAAACTCAGGCCTACGAGCACTAAAAGAGATGTTCTTTGTCAATGAATGATTCCTACATAAATTGAGGAGGGAACCTCAGCTCATTGAACACCTTGGAAGCTATATTTATATTATAGATGGCTAAATTAGGTAAAAATACAGTCAGTCTGCTAGGGCTGGGCCCTGGAGTAGTCAATGTAGAAGACAACTGGCTGGAGGCATAGTCACTGAAAGTCAGACTTCAAGAGAAAGGACCAGTAGGAGTAAACAACAAAGGCAGCAATATGTAATATATCAATTATTCTAACTGTCCTACTAACCTGTTTTGAAACTGTTTCATTGTTTATCTTTTTTCTCTTTAAAATAAAAAAAAAGAAAAAGAACTATTCATTCATAGACTTCCTGTAGGGATGAACAGCAGTGATTGATATTCTAAATAGGCATCAGTCCCCTTGGGGTGGAGGACTAAACCTCCTTAACCCACCTCTTCCAGAAAAGTTCTTGTCCCGTCCAGGTGCACTTGCTACATGACTTGCATCCCAATTTGACTCTCATTTAATCAATATCACTCAAGTGACTATACTTGTTGTAACCTTACTGGCTTATCATAGTTTTATCCCAGGTCATGCCCACCTTGAGATTTCCCATTAAATCAATAATACTTACGTAACTATACTTGCAGTCTTACTGACTGATCATAGTTCTGTCCCACCTTAAACCTGCCTGCCCTCAGGGCTTTGCTCAGTAAATACCTTTGAGAAGCAGGTTGGTGGGCAACCCCCTTCTGGTCCCCTTTTGGTCTTTCTCTTGATAAATTTTTCTTCCTCTTAACCTCCGTTGTTCTAGAATTCATTCTTCAGTTTTAGAGAACATGAACTCAGCATTTTGGACATCTAGCAAGTTGGGAGTTACATTTTCCCGTATCATTTGACCCTCCCCTTTAGAGGCCCCCAAAATATAGAGCAAATAATGGTGAAGATTATCACAAAGCTCACAAACTAGCCTACATCTGCTACCTTCTTACATGTGGCTACCCTTGTACTTTATCTGGTGACACTCTTGTCCCAGCTCATTGGTCAGGAGACCTGCATTTTCTTATCTCATGCTCACTGAATGCTCTAGTTACCTGATGAATCAGTTCAACCTAGAGTATAGACTCTCATGAACATCCTGAGAATTCTGTATAGTGGGAAACCGGACTGCTATGTGGAGTAGGACAGGAGGCTCTTTGAAACTGGCTATTCAGGAAAACTGCTAAGAGAGTATGACAGATTAAACAGTTATGGGTGATTTTGGGGTTGAGCCATGGTTACAGAATAACAAGCTTAAGTTTAATAGTTAAGGCAACTTATATTAGCTTAAAAAATTCAAATTCCTATCTTCTCATGCACTCACAGGAAGGTTGAGATAACTTGGTTAGGTTGAGATAAATATTGTCTGTGATTTTATTTGTAACACCTGAAATACATTTCTCACTGACTGAGGTGCGTGCAGGAGGAGGATTTGTTGGCACTCTGGGCCCTCCCCTACACACTGGTCTGTTGTTGCCTACTTTGCTGAAGCACCGTGCAATCCAGTCTTCAAAACTATCACTAAAAGTCACATAACAATGACATAATGGTGTTAAAAGTTCACAATCTTATGAGGCCTCAGCATTAGCTGCCAAAGGTTACGTCTGGGCCGCTGGTCATGTGCTGCACATGCCTGCTTTTGATGTGACATTTGCAGAAGTTAATCAGCCAGTAGTTAACAATTTCTTCATTGTTCCATTGAGATACTTGGACATCCTTGGCTAATATTTCGCTTCCATCAGTCTGTATGTAAATTTTCAAAGTATTCAAAGATTGCATGGTATCAGTGCATATAGTTGACATATTTTTCAGCTTTTGTAATGTGGGCTATTTCCAGGTTTTCTGGTGATACCAATGTCCCAGCTTACTGGCCAGGGTACCCTGTATTTTCCTCCCTCATGCTGGTTGAATTCTGTAGTTCCTTGTTGAATCAGTTTATTGACATTACTAACAAATACTCTAATGTTTGAATTCTGGAATGAGATAAAAATAATGTAAAAATTTCTCTTTTGACTGCAGGATGCTATTATCAAAAAAGAACATGTGACATATTCGTCAAGCAAAGATGTGCTCTACTCCCTCCTCCCAGTGACCCCTACACCTGACTCTGAATCATCTTTTCAAACTGCTTCTTTTCTTGGGACCCTGCCACCGCCACGATGAGACCTGATTCCCCTTTCCAGGAGCTGTGATGGTTGAGCTGCAAGAGGACACGCCATGGGCCCTTGCTCACCCTTCTCAAACGTGCTTCTCTTTCCAGGCTAAGGACGATGAACTAAATGATATTTTATGAACTAAATGAGTATTTTCTCATTGCTGCAGGGCTGGAGTGACAGTGACTGATCCATATCTGCCACCAGAGCCTGCCACTGGTATCATTCCCACCCCTTGAAATAGCTTTTCTCACAGATCTCCAGCCAAGTCTATTTTCAGCCATAATGAGACTGAAATAAACACACCAGACAAATAACAGAAACAGCACAATGCAAGAATCTTTAAAAAATTCTTTGTTTTTTTTCCAAAAATCTGATGTTAATCTAGTTCCTTTTTCTTCTGGATAGTTCAACTCAACTCAAGCTGTGAGAGTTACTAATCAGCATGGTTTGCTAAGGAGGATGTGTTGGTACTTCAGTGCCTGAGATGTCTTCTGCATCATTGTCCACAGAAAGGAATTTCTAGCAGCAGTCAGGGCAATGTGCTCCATGTTAATATTCATCAGCGAATGGATACTCTGGGTGGTCTTGAGTACTGTGATTAGAAAACAGATGTGTAATATGGTTTTGATAAGTCTACTTATACAACAGTAAAGTAGTAATATGTGTTCATATTTAAAATTGTGAAAATTAACAACGGTTTTCTGACTGCTTGTAAAAATCCGTCATTTGCTTTTTGTGCACATCCTTTAACAAAAAAAATATTTAAACCATAACAAAATTTTCCAATTATATTTCCTGACTATAGCCAAACATAAGGAAAATACAAAATCAAGCACTTACACATATATTGTTCTGTTATTCAAAGTAGAAAAAGCAAATGAATTCTTTCTGACTGAATTCACAGTAAAAGTACAGAATGAATATGTAATTTTTATGGTAAGTCTAAGTCTGAATATTGATCAACACAACAAATATTTTTGGGTGTGCAATTTACTGCTAGCACATTCACTTCTATTTTTGTTATTCAGTTTTTATTTCCCCATAACAGACCATAAATGCCATATTTCGTTAGAATAAGTATGGTATGTAAAGAATGTTATTTATAACTTAACCTTCACCTTCGAGGATCTTGCCATAGAATTTGTAGATTTCTACATTTTAAAAACAATGCAAGATATAAAGTGATAGAAATCATTACTCATTCAGATATTTAATGAGTCAGAATTACTGATTGTCACACTGTCTTAAATACTTCTTTCTACTTTTTCTTTCACTGTTCTTTACATTAATAGCAATATTAGAAGGGATAGCAAAGTATATGCTGATCGTGGAAAACAAAAGACTGCAGATTGTCTAATCCCCTTTCAAACATTATGACATGTATTTCTACTAGGAGTTAAAATTCCCACAAGTTGATGGAATATACGTTCCTTGTTTTGATAAGCATATGCAAGATCGGAATCTCTAGCCATAGAGCATGAAGGAGTAGTAAAGCTCTTCACATTAAATTGTCAGTCCACATTAAATTGTGTGATGGTATTGGTTTTGAAAACATCTTTTACAACTACATAAGGGAAGCATGTAAGAATATTTTTGTTTGCTTGGTGAAGCTTAATTGTGAAATTTCTTCTTGATGAGCATTTTTCCAGTGGCATTTGTTGCATTTCTAACAATGATGCCTGAGCATATCCTGTACTTATACCTTCTGAACTAAGAATCAGCCAGAAATTCTTCCACAGTAGTTCTTCTGTCTTGCTTTTTGGGAATTTGGGAATGGCAGAAATCAGGTAGATTATCAACAGTGGCACAAATCTATAAATACATGGCACAATTCTATAAATACATTCAGTAACAGAAATATTTATTGGAGTTATTTTCAACTTTAGGTGTCTGATAGTTTACTGAGCTAATCAAGTTGGATTCTTTCCTAAATCTCACTTGCTTAACTATTTCTTTGGGGCAATTTGGTTTCTCCTAGGCTCTTGAGATTGTATTTATCTTGGTCCCACTCCTGGTTGTAGGATTCCTTTCAGTACCTTGCATAATACCTTTTTAGTGACTTTGAATTCCTTTGAATTCATGTTATAGTCAAAAGTGCTTCTTTAATTCTGAAACATGTAGTTGCTGAATACAGTAATATAGGTTGAACATCATTTTCTTTCTGGGTGTAAAATGTATCATTCAATATTCTCCTGACCGCCTGAATTTCAATGAGGAAGTCTGCCATTGTTATGATAGACTTCACTTTACAAATGACTAAGCACTTTTCTTTTACAACATTAATATTCCTTATCTGCCCTGTGCTTTGCGCAGCTTAAGGATAATGTGTCATGTGACGTCTCTTTCTGGTCATGACTCCTTTGGCTCTAAACACTTCCCATGTGTGGACATAAATATCTTTCCAAATATTTGTGAAATATTCTGCTATTATTTCCCTAGGAGTGTTTTCTATGCTTTTATTCTATAGCCCTATTACTTT
>NW_004955429.1:181092-181999 GCF_000276665.1 Chinchilla lanigera | reverse complement strand
AGGAGAAATGCTGCCGTCCCTATTACGCTTTATGTACATATATTGTCTGTCCATGTGGCAGTGTGTGGAGCTGCTGAAGTGTACACTTCTGCAGTGTATGTGAGGCTCTTTATTAAGAAGTCTTCCCTTGACAACGGACCCTGGGAAATTGGTTTACTTATAATGTTGAATTTAATTCACAATTGAGTTCATGGCAGAGTTTTACTCTGGGTTCTGTGGCTATGATTAGTGCATTTTTATGCTCCACACATTACATTGGAGCCCCATGAGACAGACTTCGCTGTTTCATGCAGATATGCTGAGAATAGAGGACACACTCTCTTTTTGTCAGTGATTTGTTTTATTTTGATTTGTGGTCTTTTGTTTTGTTTTTTATCTTTTTGAGACAGGGTTCACTATGCAGTTCTGGCTGGCCTCAAACTCATTTTGTAGCCCAGGCTCACCTTAAACTAGCAGTTAACTCCCTGCTCCAGCCTCTGGACTGTTGGGATTACAGGGGTGTGCCACCATGCACAGCTAGTGCGTGATTTTTGTTCAGAAAAAGTTTAAAAGTGATCCATATTGAGATCCCCTGTAGTTTCTGTGTCCACATTAGTCATTAAACTTTTTTGCTAATGCTAAGTGCATGAATATCCAGGAGTGGTACGTTCTTCTCACTCAGTCTTTCCTGTATGAGTCATCAGCTAGGGTTTTTATCTTTTCTGTAATTAAAGTTCAGTTATGTGCCAAGGTTCAAGAGTGACTAGGCAATTTTGTATAAGGTGTAGTTTCTTTCAACTAGGCTGCGGGTGTACCTTAATGCTAGAAGCGCCCAGACAACATGCTAAATGCACCAAGTTTGGTCCCTAGTGCTGCTCAGAAAAGCAAAAATAAGCAACATTAACAATAAAAACAGATATATAAAAAA
>NW_004955429.1:180183-180992 GCF_000276665.1 Chinchilla lanigera | reverse complement strand
AAAGGCAAATTCTACCATGTTTTCTTTTTCTTTTTCTTTTTTTTTTTTCTGGTACCAGGAATTGAACTCAGGGCCTTGGTGCTGTGCTCCTAAGCTACATGCCTGGCCCCGTTTTCATTCATATATTCAAACCAATAAATCAACCTTCTAGAAGGACAGAATTGAACAGTGGTCTCTGGGGAAGTAGAAAGGGAAGTAGACCGGGGAGGGGAGTGAGAGAGGAATTAAGAGGAATATTTAGGGAATAGGCAGGGTCCTAGGGGTGGGCGGGTGGTGAGAGCACAGGAAGGACAGATGACCCTGTGGATGTGCATGTGGAAATATCACAAGAATCCTACTAATTTCTAAGATTCATATGGACTAACAATTTCGATTTCAAAAAGCAGACAAAAATATCAGAGAAGAAGCTGGAACAGAAATATAACTGACAGTATTTATATTAAAGCAACATATACTTAGAAAAAAGAGTGAATTCTAAAACAGTTTGAAATAAATAACTGAGTAATTTTCATGGATACAGTTGTATTTTTATATCCTATAAATGAGCAATTAACATAATTAGAGACAGAAATTGTCCAAATACTAACCCCTTATCATCATAAAGGACTAATTCCTTATATTCAAAGAAGCTGGATTTATGAGAATGTTGTCTGAACATGGGACACTTTAAACATAAAAAAATATTTTTTTACTAATTGGTAACATAGTCAAAGAAATGAGCCAGGTGTGGTGGCACATGCCTATAACCCTAGCACTCAGGAGCCTGAGGCAAGAAGATTGTCAAAAGTTTGAGGCAAATTTGGGTTACA
>NW_004955429.1:177805-179373 GCF_000276665.1 Chinchilla lanigera | reverse complement strand
TATGGTGTGAATGTTTAAATTAAAATATTTATTAGAGTGAAAGACAGTTCCATTAATCTATCTCTAAAATATTCCCCTTGGCTTGAAACATACTTATTTCATTGTTCTTTCCACTGTCTTAAAAAGTTCTAGAAATTCTTTCTTGAGTGTCAATAGAATGTGGTGAAAAGTACAAAAAACAATACTGCCAAGTGCCACTTAATGGAAATTTGGGCTGATGAGAATGGAAGGGTGTGTCCTCAACAGTCTTATTCACTGCGCCTGGCAGACTTGGACTCCTGTCTCTTCCCCATAGTCAGAACTGCCAGGAGAGGTAATCCTCTTTTAGCAATTCAGGATTGAGGCAGTTGTGACAGCTCAGCTACACACCTAAAACTGGAGTTCCAGAACTTCTTTAGAAAATGGCAGTAATTATAAAGGTGTTTGAAGTATGAGGAGCAATGACAGTGTGTATTTTATAGTAACAATGTTTTTATTTAAACACACTGTTTTTAACATGCCTCATATGTGTGGTAAATTTATTATAAAAATGACGCCCAAATGATTCATATCTCCCAGTCTCCACAATCTTTGCTATGTGACTTTTCATATTCTCCCACTAATCGGTGCTAAAGCCCTAAATCTTATCTGTCTATAACTTGCACTGGCCACTAGAAACTGCCAGGAACCAAAGTATATCAATTCTGAGCCTAAGCATGAAAAAGCTGTCCAAGTTCCTACATGGGAGAGGGCTATATGATGAACTAAAACTTGGAATGTTTGGCTGGTAGATGAAAGCTGTATAGGGGAGAGTTGAAGCCCTCCACACAATAGACCAAGCAACACACCACCCCACTAAAGCAGAGGGACCTCATTTTCCTGTAAGCATATTAGAGGATTTAATCTAAAGTAAATGAGAAGACCCAGGCAGAATAAGAGCTTTACTGAATTCAGGCAGAACCAAGGAAAAGTGTCACATCATAGATTAATCAGAAATAAATTCTAAGGTGGTTTGGTTTGACAAATACTCTAGATAAAAATGTTCTACTTGAAAATAAAAAGCTAGTCAACCTATTTAGAAGGGCATTTTGAGATGATAGTCAAAGTGAGTATGTAAATATTAAAATATTTATATGTATATAAGGATAGCTGGAATAGGTGTATTGCTGATGTCTGTGGTTCATTGAAAGGAACAGTCGATGGTTGAAATTCTCTTTTTTCCTGACCAATTTTGCATGCTTGAATTTGGTAATCAGAATGACTGATCTGAAAACAATAATATACGTTATAAAAAACCATTGTTCATCTCCTTCCATCTTGTATGGTGAAGCTGTGCATCATTTCTGTTTTTTTTTTAAGTACTTGTTACTATCTTTGATTGATTGATCAATCTTATATTCTTCTGTCTGGTGGCCTGAGAAACTTTGTTGAAGATAACTGTATGCAATGTAGCAACCATTATTAATTCCTATCATTTTATTTTGAGGTCATGTATCATTTTGGTTGTTTTTGTGTTGTTTTGATTTTGTCTTCATTGTTGTTTTGCTAGTTTTTTAATTTTTAAAATAAAAAGTGAGTATTCAGCAAGT
>NW_004955429.1:176360-177705 GCF_000276665.1 Chinchilla lanigera | reverse complement strand
GGAGGAACTCATCACGCAGGCTTTCCTGAGGAACTCAGCTGTTCTCATTGTCCACGAAGCTCGGGTCTTTGAGAATGGTTAGAAGAGGCCATGTAAATAAAAGCAGAACAATTAGTTATGGTGATAGGCATATTTTTTCTAGCTTTGATCTAAATGAACATCAATTGGTAAAAATGTCATGAGGCCATTTCCTGTTTGAAAGAGAAATGTAAAACTAGAGAGTGGAATCTGATGACCTGGTCATTTAATTAGTAATTTAACCTAATTTGAATGTGTGAAGTTAAAACAGTGACAACATAGAAAGAGGTACCTGAGGTTTGTCCTAGGTGTGAGTAGACATTCTAATGAGTTGACAGTGTCAAAGAACTTGAAAGTATAATTTGTCTGCAGGAACACTGAACGATGATATTAATATATTTTTGGTAGAAATTTAAACTGAGCATGGGAAGGCACTGTATCAAGAAGTGGGTGAAATTATACAGTTAATATGTCAACATTGAAGAACATGTTTTTATGGATGTGATTTCCCACTTGACATATAAGAGAAAGTCCAGAGTTGCAGTACCGAGGGGATGCTGGTATAATTATTCCTCTTAGAGCAGGGAATTAAGAATCCTTCCTCAAACTAATGACAAAGCTTAAATGGAGAATAAGTTATGACCTGTCTCCACTACGTCCATACCCTAATCCCTGGTATATTTGGATATGTTACCTATTTTCAGACAGGATTAAATGAAAGCTCCTGAAATGGGAAATATTTTTTAGGTTATGGGTAGATCCAATATAATTACAACATCCTTACGTAAGCAACAACAGGAATATTACAGACAAACAGATGTGAGTATAGCAACATGGGCCAGATACTAAAAGATGCTATGTGAATGGATTTGAAGTTTGAGGAAGGGGCCTTAAGTCCAGGAATGCATCCTCTACAAGCTGGGAAAGGCTCCTAATCAGATTTTTCCTTTAGTTCTCATTAAAATCTGTGACTTTCTGAACAAGCAGAATTCACCACAGAAAGCTGTAGACAGCTGTAGCCTGGATAGGAGAGGCGGTACATGAGGAAAAAGAAATTCTACTCTTGTTCCTCGGTTACCCACAGGAAGACTTGAACATAGCCCTGTGTCCTAGCAGAGTAGCTCCATCTGAGGACAGTGCAAGGCTTAAACCTAAACAGACAAAATGTTCTGACTCCAGAGAGAGGAGAGAGAAGGTGGCCATGACCAGGAAGTGCTACACCGTAATGGTAAGAGAAAAAATTACCCAAATTTTTAAGGCTTAAGATTGTAAGATTAAAGAAAAAAAAAAGTAAACAGAGCTGAAATAATGTTATGTGAGGTTTGTG
>NW_004955429.1:173075-175985 GCF_000276665.1 Chinchilla lanigera | reverse complement strand
GCCTAGACCTAGTACCCTTAGATATAGTTCCTGAAGAAGCAGCATCATTACTTTCCGGGATCTTCTCAGAAATGCACATATACCCTTACCCGTGAGGGAACTCTGAAAAGCTGAATATTGTAGGACTAAATACATTTCATCATCTGTAGGTAGCAGCTGAAGCTGGAAATTGGTCACATGTTGGGGCGAAGCAAGACCAGTGGAGAACAAAGGGGACTTGGGCCAAGCCATTAGTTGTTGCTAGGCAAGGCTGTGTCAGGTGATACTAACTTTGACAAATGTATACATAAACTCAACTACAGTGGTTAAGCAGTTTCCTTTCCTCCCATTGGAGAGAGAGAGCTCCACCTGACCTCAGCTTTTGTCTCTTTATTTTTCCCATCCTCTGGGTGCCAGGCCCCCACCACAACATCCAGAGCTGCTTGGGAAACAGCAATTATCAATGGTGGATTAGTAAATTTCCTTTTGTATTTCTTACCATTTCTTATCTCATTGGGATCCAAGTGCACCATAAGCAACCAAAATTATATCCTTTGACTTGCAAAAATTCAGCAGTTTGCTCTGGTTAAAATAAGGATGGTATTCCACCTGGAAATGGACAAGTACTGAAGGTATCAGATCATATGAAACCATAATGTTAACATGAGAGATCAGTATGAAAAGTCAATGAAGCTGAATTAAGAAAAGCATGTTACATTATATTTGAATTGAAAACAAAAACCAACACAAAGCATTTTTTCCTAAAATGTATATGTAATATCTCTGTCCATAAGATGGGGTTCAAAAACAAAAAGTACTTTCCTGTAGTGAACCAGCTCTGTGAACCAGATCTTGAATACTAATTATTTTTCCACTATGAATAGACATGACAAAGTCTAGTTCTGAAAGAAGCAGAAATATCTTTGAAGTTTGATCATCAAATTTGCCTTCAAATCTGAACATCAGAAATCAATAAATATTTCAAAGACTCAAGAGCACAAGTCTGAAGGACCAAAGAAATAGGTTTGTCTGGCATTCTACTAGTGACAATTAGGAAGGCTTTTTGTGAAGAGCAACAGTGAGGAAAATTAGTTCCCACATACAGTGTAAACAAAAATATTAGTCCACACAAATAGGCCCAGAACAAGAAAGAAATAAAAACTTTTTCTCTTGCTGCTGAAGATTATTATTTTAACTCTTCCTGACAACTTTGATAGTAAAATGGATAGTGTTAATGTTTATGCTCTATCACAGAAATAACTTTATTCTGACATGATGAATAAATTTGTTTTCACTCTGAAATATCTAATAATAAACGCAGCTAGAATGAAAGTGAATATTGACAAATTCCAATGCAACTTTTATTTCTCTCAATAATCACAGTTTGATATTCAACAATTAAATGAAAATTTATCATGAAATGAAAACTGACTTTTGACCAGTAACTATTACAGGACTGAGGCTGCTAGTAAATGTAATGGAGGAATATACATGTTCATGAAGAGGGATCTGACTTTAAGTACGTATCCAAGTGATTAAAATTAATATCGTTAATAGTAAGGCATTAATTTTGCATATAGGTTCAATAACATGAATGTTTAGTTTCATGCTCTCATTTATGAATGTTTGAAATATTTTTGATGAGATAATTTAGGCTAAGCCAACATTAAACATATGTTCAGTTTTTATCTTTTATATTTGCAAGTCAGATTATTGGCTCATTCATCATATGGTAACAAATACTAAAAACTATAGTTTCTACTCATAAACGTTTACTACATGAGTGCAATTTGCAAAAACAAGCAAGTCAGCAGACAGAACCAACCAAAGAACAAATCTGTTGAAGCAATAGATTTAATTGTAGAAAGCAAAGGGGAAACTGATGAAGATGTTGTTGGGGGCACTGCCGGCTGTGTGCTATGTTCCAGGTTTCTGAGTGTCAATGTCATCTGCCACTAACAGCACTATAAACGGGAAACTTGATCTGTCTATCTTGGATGATGTTTAATAGTCTTCAGTGTACTTTGATAACAGGTATGCTTCTGATCTAGAACCCTGAAAGGACCTAAGACAAAGGACTCAAGTAAAGGACTCAGACCTCCACACAAACTCTTACCATGGAGCATTTCTTAATTTTATTCTACCCTCGTTTAATGCCCATTCCTGATTTTCATGGGCTTCTCTCTTATGCTCTGGCCTGCACAGGATCTTCACACATCCATTCTCTGGCCACGCTTCATAGCTCCAGGAGCAGTGCATCTTCCTTCTGAGGTCTCCTAACAGCTGCCATCTTCCTGAGTGACTTCTACATCTTCAGATTCTTATACAAATTAGATTCTAAAGGGCCTTCCCTCTGTATTCACTATGACTTCACCAAGAAGACATATGAGACAGGATCCTCCACGCTCTCTGTGATAGAGACACTGCTAACAGAATCTTATTTCCCACAAAAGTGATATAAGCTGGGGGTGGGGACAGGCCAAATAGATATGGAGTAGTATCAGGAAAAACCAGGAAATGAGTTACAGGTGAAGAGAAGGCTAAGCGTGCTCACCTGGTTGCAGACAGGCTTGTACTTGAGGCCTGGCTTGTTCAGGATCATCTCTAGCTGCCTGACGTTGAAGTTGGACAACTCGATGGACTTGGCCAGTCCTGCACCCTTACACTTCTCTATGGCCTAGGGAGGAAGGGTTTGTGAAGGGTGATGTGAATAACTGTATGAGTATCATAAGGAACATTTTTAAGAAATGGCAATGAAGCTACCTGAAATTGATTATTAATAAGAAAAAGCTGGAATAACAATAAGAGAAAAAGATGTTGGTATCCAGAAAAAGAATCTATGTCCTCTCTGGGGAATCTGAGACACCACTACAGAAGAAAGTAAGAGACACTAAGCCCCACTGTCCTCCACCCTGCTCCTTTTCTCACCAT
>NW_004955429.1:170736-172260 GCF_000276665.1 Chinchilla lanigera | reverse complement strand
TGTTGGAAAAAGCTCTTCACCTGGCTGAAATAGAAACATCATTACAGCAATTTCATCAAGTACATGCTTCTCCTCCACAGAAATGCATTCACATATGTCTATGTTTAGGGCGCTTAATGTCCGTGAAGTAAAGCACTTTTCACTTACATTTACAAGGTGGTTTGCACATGGTGTGATGACAATATCTTCAGGTGCTTTGATTACTCTATTCTCCTACATTAATTATATGCACTATAAATAACATTTCTGCAAGAGTTAGATTGGGAAGGAACCCACTGATTGACTTATATTACTTTGTCTTGGCCTATAATTTCCCTAGGAAATGCATATCTTCCACTTGTAAAGTCAGGTGTCACTTGCCCTCCTTTGCAAGAGGAGTAGATTACAATCTTGACTATGGCAAGATGATCACTGTCCTTTACCAACATTAATACATGTGGGTACAAAGGCAAGGTGTGTCCCAAGCATGATCAATGAAGGTTCTAATGAATTTTGATTTTGATGATGGAAAATACAAAGAAAATATCAACTGTTAAGATGATTGAGCTGCCTTCATTTGCCACCAGTGAAGTAGGCCAGCAGAAGACACAAGCAATGTGCTATGAATGCAATTAAAGGCTGGGTAAAGGGAGACACCTCTGAAGATGAATTTTGCACTATAAATCCAGCCATGGCTTGGTGTTCTTATTTTTGAAATCCAAGTAATTTATTTGAATAAATTATACTGAGTAGTTGCTATAACTCATATAAATTGGATTTATATATTTATTACAGAAGATTCATTCTGCAATTTACAGGAATGATATCAGTGCCAACAGATGCATTTAGACAGTTTTGATGATCCAGGTCGCTCACCTTAAAAGGCACTGGGAAATGAACGATATAGAGGTCAACATAGTCCAAACCAAGTTTTTTCAGTGAAGTTTTCAAGCCGTGTTGGATGAGTTCTGGTCTATGGAAAGTGCACCAAAGCTGCAGAGGTTAAAATATAGAAGTGATGCTGGATTAAGAAATTATGCAAATTTATCTAATATTAAAATATTTTTGTACTGAATGGAAATTGATGATAACCCTCTTTTGAGTCTTGTCTTTCTTCTGGTCTGGCCTTCTTATATAAACTCAGTCATGTTTGGGTTTTGCTAGTCAATTTATTTATTGGGCAATGGAAAGAATTTATTGGAGACCTAAAATTTCATCAAATAATGATACTATCCATTCTCTGAATTTAGTTCCTAGAGATTCCAGAGCTGTTTTTATTTTAATTATCTTGTGCATTTAATTCACTGGAGAAGAATTACCCTCCTATTGTTTACATAACTGAAGGGAAACATATCTTGAACATTTTATATGTGCTCAGTTCAAATGAAGATACTTTAGGTTTGTCTTGCTTAAAATCCAAACAGCTCCTTTATACTATTCTGTGATATTGAAAAAAGAAAACAATGATATCAGAATACTATGAAATTTTAAAAGTCACAAAGGATTAAAGAAAATCCATAATTTGGCCATACTTCTGCCAAATTC
>NW_004955429.1:167998-169615 GCF_000276665.1 Chinchilla lanigera | reverse complement strand
TATAAACTCTACTGTTGCTGACAGCATTTTATAGAGTGCCGTTAGCTTTTCATGTTTTGAATGGTGAGAAGTCAAAGTTCCTACATGCCAGACAGGGCCCAGATTGTTAAAAGAGATTTGAACAAATAGTAGGTATCTCATCTTAACTTACTCTGAGCTCTTGAAGGAGGTAAGAATGGCTGTTATGTCACATAGCCAGTCTTGCTATGTACAAGAAATAAGAATGGCTTTAAAAAGTGTATGTTAGAAGAATATGGACTTATGAATAAAAAGTTATCTTCATCAGGAAACGTATTATTGATACACTTGTCCACATTTCAAACTTGGACACTTGTGGGTGATTATGAATACAGTGAAATTTAATATTATCTCCTTGTCTACTAATTTTGGTTATGGATCAAAAGTACAAAGGCCTAAGTGGTCATACATATACCGAATCTATCAATTATTCAAGATTAATTTAATTACTATATATTGCAAACATGTACCAATAAAAAAGAAAATTCATTTATTATAAGGTAAATCACACACATGCCTTTTAGCTTAAGAATTTCAAAAACCTTCATTTGTTCAATAAAATTACAATAAAATTACAATACTCTCAGGCCCTACCATGTGTCCTGATACCAGCCATGAATTCCCCGGCTAAAGGGACACTCAGAAACTTACCAGGGCTCCAGCTTTATGTGTAACCTTGATCCACTCCTGTACTTCATGCCTCTTTTCCCTGAAAGTAATCAAGTTCTACCTCATCCTGCAGAATTGCTCCTTGGACATTTTCTTATGTCTTATTGAAAGGAAAATTATGAATCCCATATTCAGCGAGCTAGTCCCTTGTCTTGCAGTGAAGTGGTCTGAGGATGATATTGGAATATAAGTTCCCTTTAGTTCAGTGAATTCTCTACTTTGCTAATTTCATTTCAGAAAACAATCTGTATCTTTATGTTTTATGTACCACCTACAAAATGATGGAATTATAACGTACTTCTATTCTTATTAGATGCCAGTTTTCTGATCGTCATGTCACAAGGTACTTTCAGGACAATTTTTCACATTTGAGAGAGTGCACTGAAAAATCTACCTTAGTCCAATGTTTACTTTGAGATGTTGAACTCCAGCCCAAAGAGAACAGCAGCTCTCCACATTATTTATTTCATGTTTCTCATCTCCATTAACATTTGGTAAGGTATTTTTCTATATCTTGCCTTATTGGAAAGAAATACAGTTTTCTGAAACATCAAGAAAGGAATCTAACAGGCAGTTGTGTTGACTGCAGATTTTCAGATTCTTGCTCTGTCTGGGATATAAACTGAAAGAAGGTGATATAACAATGCCGAGAACAATCAGTAGGTGATACCATAATTGATCTCTGATGCAAAACAAATTCAACCAATCTTCTTGTAGTACATGGAATAGTTCTAACTTGGAAAAACAGAGAACCTCGGAAATGTCCCAGAGCCATGCAGATGCTGACAGACCTGACCTGCCAAGTCAGCTCTCTCCTCTGAAGTGAATTTCTTTTAATTTCTCTACCACAACTTCACTCCTGTTACCTCCTGAGGTTTATAGGTGCCATATCCCAGTGCAGGAATGAAGTTGCCGTCACTTAGTTTCACG
>NW_004955429.1:165403-167233 GCF_000276665.1 Chinchilla lanigera | reverse complement strand
TCTGGAAATCATTTTCCAAATGGAAATTGAAATTATAATTTAATTTTAACATCCATCTGTTTTATAGCATTTAGACTACTATCACTATGTAAAACACCAAAAACAGCTAAATATTTTATATAATATATGACTTTGGTTCGATATTACCCAATTAGAACAAAACATAGAATAATCCTAATTACTATATTTTTACAAGAGTTGGTAAACTAAGACTGCTAGAATTTAGAAAATGTTGCTAGACTATGGTGCTTTGGCAGTTTCATACTTGAAGTAATGAAAGGTATAATATCTGAAACAGAAGATAGACCTAAGTACTTTTAAAGTCTTAAATGTAGAGGAAATGTGTAATTATTAATAAGGTAACAAGGTCATACCATGCTCTTGGTAAAAAGGGTAAATATAAAAGTCTTGCTCATTATTTCTGAAAGATGAAAGTCTGAGTAATCACTAAGGGCTCTACATCTATTAGAATTAATTTTTACCCCTTTTGTAGTCTTAAATAAGTATTTTTTTTAATAAAAGGGGAAAAATGTTCTCAAGATTTGTATTAGAATGGAATTTCTGGGAGGGAAACCAGCATTTTATCTCAGACTTTTATTCAGTGCCACAGACCTAACATGACATTATTTCCTCTCCTTTTACTATTTTTTTTTTTAATCTTACAATCCTAATCCTTAAAAATGTGGATAATTTTTTTCTCTTACCATTACCGTGTAGCACTTCCTGGTCATGGCCACCTTCTCTCTCCTCTCTCTGGAGTCAGAACATTTTGCCTGTTTAGGATTAAGCCTTGCACTATCCTCAGATGGAGCTGCTCTGTTAGGACACAGGGCTATGTTCAAGTCTTCCTGTGGGTAGCCTGGGCACAAGAGTTGCTTTTCTTTTTCCTACACGCACCACCTCTCCCTACCCAGACTATGGCTCTCTACAACTTTCTGTGGTGAATTCTGCTTGTTCAGAAAGTCACAGATTTTAATGAGAACTAAAGGAAAAATCTGATCAGCAGCCTTTTCCAGGTTGTAGAGGATGCATTCCTGGACTTCTGGCCCCTTCCTCAAACTTCAAATCCATTCACATAGCATCTTTTAGTATCTGGCCCACGTTGCTATACTCACACCTTCTGTTTGTCTGTAACATTCCTGTTTTTGCTTACGTAAGGATGTTGTAATTATATTGGATCTACCCAGATAACCTAGAAAATGTTTCCCATTTCAGGAGCTTCCATTTAATCCTGTCTGAAAATAGGTAACATATCCAAACATCCCAAGAATTAGGGTATAGATGTAGATGGGCACAGGTCAAAATATATTCCCCATTCAAGTTTGCTACTAGTTTGAGGCAGGAGTCTTAATTCCCTGTTCTAAAAGGAATAATTATACCAGCTTCCCCTCAGTACTGCAACTCTAGACTTTCTCTTATACGTCAAGTGGGAAATCATATCCATAGAAACGTGTTCATTAATGCTGACATATTAACTGTATAATTTCACCCACTTCTTGATACAATGCCTTCCTGCTCTCAGTTTAAATTTCTATGAAAAATATATTAATATCATTGTTCCATGTTCCTGCAGACAAATTATACTTTCAAGTTTTTTGACACTCTCAACTCATTAGAATGCCTACTCACTCCGAGGACACACCTCAGGTGCCTCTTTCTATGTTGTAATTGCTTTAACTATGAATCCCTCACTTGAACACACTATGCCAAGCAATTCTATTACTTTCTGGCTCCTACTAATGCCCCATTCATAAAAATACTGATTGATTAAGAGTTTCAATCATTGTTTAATGTGTTGTCATGCTTCCATTTTGCATACAAGTTCACACA
>NW_004955429.1:161066-162814 GCF_000276665.1 Chinchilla lanigera | reverse complement strand
TGGGCTCTACCTGCACCCAACACCAACTTCTGTGGTGAAAGGAGAGAGAACTTACAACTGGCCTGACCTGGGACTCACTACTCCAATACCTGAGGTGCAGGAATAGCAGAGGGGCTGAAAGAAGCTTGTCCTATTCAAACGCTTTAACCAGGAGGAATTATTGCCAATTTTCTCCACCGTGTAGTTAGGTATTTCTTTCTTCCTATTTTTGTACACTTTCAATTAATTGCATTACTTTATTTTTGTTATGTATTTTGGTGTATTCTCCATTGATTTTATATATTATCATTTGTTTCTCATACTTTTCCTTTTTGCTAGTCCTGTTTTTATAATTATTAATTTTTAAGTTTTAGCTGATCATATATTATCTCACTCATTACTTTTCCATTGTAATTTGTGTAGCTGTGATTGTTTTATTTTTGTTTGGTACCAGGAATAGAACTCAGACCTCATGCTTGCCAGGCAGGTACTTTGCCACTGAGCTACATCCCCAGCCCTGGTTGTTTTTAATTCCTATTTTTTTTTTTTTACTTTGTTTATATATCTGTTCTTATTGTTAATGTTGCTTATTTTTACTTTTCTGAGTAGTACTAGGGATCAAACTTGTTGGCTTTAGCATGTTTTATGGGTGTTTTGACATGAAGGTACACCCTTACCCTAGTTGAAAGAAACTACACATTATGCAAAATTCCCTAGACACTCTTGAACCTTGACACATAATTGAACTTTAATAACAGAAAAGATAAAAGCTTCCAGTTGAAAGACTGGGTGAGAAGAAAGTACCACTCCTGAATATTCATGCACTTAGCATTAGCCAAAAAAATTTAATGACTGATGTGGATACAGAATCTATTGGGGATCTCAATGTGGATCACTTTCAAACTTTTTCTGAATACAAATCACTCATTAGCTGTGCATGGTGGCACACCCCTGTAATCCCAGCACTCCAGAGCCTGAAGCAGGAGGATAACTGCTAGTTTAAGGCCAGCCTGGGCTACAAAATGAGTCTGAAGCCAGCCAGAACTGCATAGTGAAACCCCATCTCAAAAAGACAAACAAAACAAAACAAAACAAAACAAAAGACCACAAATCAAAACAAAAGAAATCACTGACAAATGAGACAGTGTGTCCTGTATTCTCTAGTATATCTACATGAAATAGCAGAATGTGTCTCATGGGGCTCCAACCTAATGTGTGGAGCATAAAAATGCACTAATCATAGACAGAGAACACAGAGTAAAACTCTGCCATGAATTCAATTGAGACTTAAATTCAACATTGTAAGTAAACCAATTTCCCAGTGTTCATTTTTAAGGGAAGACTTCTTAATGAAGACCTCACATACACTGCAGAGGAGTACACTTCAGCAGCTCCACACACTGCCACATGGACAGACAATATATATACATAAAGCATAATAGGGACGGCAGCATTTCTCCTCCAAAGTTAGTAAACTTTCACTATCTGAATCCAACGATATCACACAGGATGAAATGTCAAAGAATTCAAGCAAAATATCCACATAGATAAAAATATACAGATAAAATGTTGCTAAACAAGAATAAAGGTGGTTCATTTGTAGGCAAATGAGTGCACCTGGAGGGCATAAATTCAAGTGAAATATTAGACAAAATAGGATAAAGATCATATGGTTTCTCTTAGACAAGTAAACCAAAGTATAAATGAAGGACAAAGTAAAAGACAGACCATAGGAAATAGGGAGATAGATTTTTGTGAAATAGAAGGAC
>NW_004955429.1:159442-160606 GCF_000276665.1 Chinchilla lanigera | reverse complement strand
CAAATATTTGGGAAGATATTTATGTCCATATATGGGAGCTATTTAGAGCCCTAGGAGTCATGACCAGAAAGAGACATCACATGACACATTATCCTTAAGCTGTCAAATGCACAGAGCAAATAACGAATATTAATGACTTAAAGAAGAAAGTGCTTAGTCATTTGTAAAGTGAAGTCTAGCAGAACAATGAGACACTTTTTCATCAAAATTCAGGAGGCCAGGAGAACAAGGAATGATATATTTTACACCCTGAAAGAACATGATATCCAACCTATATTACTGCATTCAGCAACTACATGTTTCAGAATTAAAGAAGTACGTTTGACTATAACATGAACTGTAGGAATTCAAAGTCACTAAAAAGGCACTATGCAAGGTACTGAAATGTATCCTACACCCAGGAGTGGAACCAAGATAAATACAATCTCAAGAGCTTGGGAGCAACCAAATTGCCCCAAGGAAGTACATAAGCAAATGAGAACGAGGAAAGAATCCAACTTGACTAACTCAGTAAACTATCAGACACCTAATGCTGAAAATAACTCCAATAAATATGTCTGTTACTGAAGAAGTTGTCTCTGAGGTAGAATCGCATGCTTCATGTACTTATAGATTTATGCCTATCCCAGAAATGACAAAACTACAGGCTAAATCTGTTAACACATCCAACCCAAGAATCACATCCAGAAGCTGCATCTGACCCTGAATCATCATGCTGAGCTTGCATTCTCTGGAATTACACACAAGAGCACAAACAAATTGGGGAAATTGCAGGGACAAACTAAGAATAAAGATACTAAGACTGCACCAGGAAATGAAAAGCAAACCCATCATATTTCTATGAATACAAAAGATTCAGATATCAGACAGATCTGTCAGTTACAGGCAAGATCATTTTGTGAGATAAATAAACCAAATTTCTAAAATAATTATACATATAATGCATTTGATAACTTCCACAAGAATTCAGAAAAAGATACTAGCAGGTACATTTTACTAGAAGAGAAGAAAAGCAAACCAACATTGGATCTCACAATGAAATAAAGCAGAATTGTAAGAGTTTAGATGAAGAGGACAGCAGAATAATAGATGAGGGAAAATGACAAAGGGTTCTCACTTGAAATGTCTTTCTAAACTCCAGGATACTATCCTTCAGCAGGTAGT
>NW_004955429.1:156238-157672 GCF_000276665.1 Chinchilla lanigera | reverse complement strand
CATTTGCAAAGGAACAAATATAATGTCAGATGAGAAGAGTACCAGGAGATGCAGGGAGGTAAGAAAGAGAGAAAAAGCAGGGGAAGGGGAAGTAAAAGAATTAAGATGTGTCATTTTCATGAACCAACTTCCCATGATGAATTGGATCATTTTGTATGGAAAAAATGCAGTAATAAAGTAAAAAATTAAATACATGAAAAATGATCAGTACTTTTCTTCATCGGGAAAATGCACTTCTAAGGTACAATAAGATTTTATTTCTCCCTAATTAGAGTAGTTATTATGCTGAGAAACCACTTTGAAGATATCAAGAAGTAATACAACAACCATGGTTAATTTCCTACAACTTTGTCTGTAACTGTTTTGTTTGTGTTGTTCTTATGCTATTTTGTAGATGGATTTCTGTCTGTTAATAAGTTTTCCTACTTTTATTTTTTAAAATAAAAAAGAGTAGTTATTATAGAAAATATTAACAAACACTGGTAAAGATGTGAAAAAAAGAAACTCAGTTATACTTTTGTTGGATATGTAGATTAGAACAACCATTATGGAAACAGTTTTGGTAATTCTTAGAAACCTGAACTTAGAACTACCAGATGATTTATCTGTCTCTCTCCTGAGTATATTGTACAAGTGAGATGCTTACATACTCATTTTTATTGTGACACTATTCAGAATGGTCAGGATATGGAACCAACCTAGGTTACACTCAAATGATAAAGAAGCAAAAAGTAGGATATAATCCATGGACTATGTATAATCATAAGAAGAGTGAAATTTTACCACTTGAAGGATTATATATGAAACAAGAGGACATCATATTATATGAAATAAGCCACCTACAGACAAGAATTATCTATTTTCTCGCATATGTCCAAACAAAGCAAACAACCTCCTACTGAGATATTTTTCCATTAAGTAGAAGCTGAGGGTAACACAGGAAAATATTCCTTTAAGTCTTTCCTTAGATCTCAGTAATCCATATCAACCCAATTAAATTTTGTTTTGTTAGACAATCTATTCAGCAATGTAAGGAAATTATGCAAGACACAAAATTTTATCAAATACCGGTATTGCCCATTCCCTAAAATGTGTCTTATGGAGTTTCCAAATCTATTTTCATTCTAATTATCTTCTGAATTCAATTCACTGGAGAAGAATTACCCTGTTATTTACATAATTGAACATAAACACACCTTGAACATTTGAAATGTGCTGGAGTGAAATCAAGATACTTTAAGTGTATCTTACTAATGCTCAAACACCTCTTTTATACTATTTTTTTGATATTTATGAAAGAAATCAATGATATCAGAATGATAAGAAAATTAAAACATCACCAAAGATACAAGAAAAACATAATTTGGCCACACTTCTGCCTTATTCCACAGGATATGTTAATCACATTACTGTGAATTAGTGCTTGAAGTAAAA
>NW_004955429.1:154806-155683 GCF_000276665.1 Chinchilla lanigera | reverse complement strand
TCTTCTGTATGACACAAGGAAAAATCCAGAGAAAATGTTATGATCAAAATAGAAACAATGACTTTCCCAAGAACTATCTTTTATCCATGTTTCAGATTAATTCTGAATTTTGAATACTGAACACAAACTCACTTTGAGATACTTTCCCAAAATTTGGCATCTTCTCAGACTCCAGCAATTCTAGTTAATCAGTGGCATCAGAGGGCCCCAGGAACACCTCATATTTGGGAATTTGCTGGGCACAGGGCTCAGCATACAGGTATAGCCTTGTTGCAATTTATGTAGTGAAATCATAAAGTCAAAAACAAGGGAGAAGGGTTGTCTTAGTTCCTTTTCCTTTGTTGCTGAAATAAAATACCCAATACCCAAAGTTAGAGGGTAAAGATTCACTTAGCTCACAGTTTGTAAAAGTTTCCATCTGTAATTGGGTGGCTTCAAGGCAGGATGGCAAATGGCAGAGGGGCAATCATTTATGGCAATAGGGGGCAGAAAATCGACAAGCAAGACTCTTTCTGCCCCTTATAGTATATGTCAGCTGCCTATCCTAGGGTGAGTGTAGCAATCACACCCACAATCCCAGCATTGGACCATGAATCAATCACCAACTCTAGATTCAGCCACTTCCAAAAAGCCCAGCCTAAATGATGACATGAAGCTTTGGGGAGACATGCAACACAAACCAAAGTGAGGATGTATGATACAAAGTATAGAAGAAATAGCCTGTGCATTTCTGAGTATCTTTTCAGGGAAGACTCAAGTAGCACATTGTAGCTCTCCCTACAGTGAATTTTGCCCATAGATGAAAATGTTTACAAGGAAACCTTGGAAATCATTTCCTAAGATTTTTACAGGGGCTGCTTACATAGGATCCCTCTCT
>NW_004955429.1:153308-154333 GCF_000276665.1 Chinchilla lanigera | reverse complement strand
CTTGAGAAACAGGTATACTCAAAGACATATAGTTATGAATAAGAAATTACCCTTGTCAAGCAAGGAATTATGGAAATGTACCTTAAAACATACTCTCCGTCCTTTAGGAAAGCTAAGACTAAAGTGAAATTTAAAATTTTTGCCCTATCTACCAAATTTTTACAATTACTTGAAAGTTTACTTACAACAAGATGATAAGGTAACCCAAAGCCACTCTTTTTCAGGTATTATAAGAATTTCATAATTGTTCTTTTAATATTGCAGTGAAGGAGATGTTAGGTCCTACCATGCGGTCCTAAGACGAACCCAACAGCTTTTAGGTTTGATGGCGCTTGGAGATCTACAAAGCAGAAATGGTGGCCATGTCTTTAATACTTCTGTGCTTCAGTGCCGCTTTGTATAGCACATTTACCAAATCTTTCACGTCTCCAGAATTTGAATATTCCCTTATATCTTACAAAAAGGAAAAATATGTATTCAAATTTCAGGGAGCAAGCTAATGAAGTGATAAGAAGATGATTTGAGAATACAAATTTCCTATTAGGTTACTGAACTCTCTTCTTTACTCAGTTCATTTCAGGCCACTTTGTGTCATTGCATTTTTAACTCAATGTTCACTGTCAAGGACTTCTATTTTACCCACGCCCTTATTTTGCCCTGATGCAGATCATCACAGGATATTGTGTTTTCAAGTTAATCTTGCACAGTGAAGCAGAGTACATGGGAGAGCCTACTTAGTTTAAGTCCAGGATTTAGATGCTGACTTTGCACAACAGTGAAACATCCAAACTCCCAATTATTTATTTTGTGCTTCTCATATCGATTAAGTTTTACTACACTCATTTCTTCTCCTCTTCTTGGAAAGAAAAAATTTTCTGGGATATATAAATAAACAGAGAAACTACCCCCACTGCAGCCAAAGACCAAATAAAGCAGCTGAGAGGCATTGTTATTGACTGCATATGTTCATCTTTCTTATCATTCTGGGCAATAGACTGGGATAAAGGGAAATATAGTACCTAGGT
>NW_004955429.1:149061-150013 GCF_000276665.1 Chinchilla lanigera | reverse complement strand
ATTCCCCAGGTGAGAAGAAAATAGAGCCTGTTCATCTATTTTCTATGAAAGAGAGTTCTTAGTAAGATATCATAATCCCTCACATATTATTGTGAATTACTATGTGATTGAAATCTTGTTAGCCAGTCTTGGAAAACTTCCAATTCACAGTTTTGCTTTGATGTTGTAATTTTTTTGGCCAGGACTAATGCCCCTCTTGACTACACATTGTTATATCACATACCACCCACATGAACACACAAAGAATTCAATCACTGAAGTATTTCTTCAGCTTTAATGCTCAAAAAATCAAAACCTGAAATAAAGAAAAACATTTTTAACTTTTTTATAATAAAGTATTTTCTTTATCTTCCCTCTTTTCAGTATAATGGCAGTATTCATTCCCAGTAAGTGTGCAGTGCTGACAAGCATCCAGTAAGAAAGACCATGCAAGGTGCTGCTTAGCTGAGGATAGATGAATAACGGCTACTGGAAATCACTTTTCAAATTGCAAACAGAGGCTCAGAAGTTATTATAGCAGTTACCTATTTTATAACTTTTAAATAACTCTCACTATGTAAGAAAAGAGGTAGCCAAATGTTTCAAATAATTTATAATCACATCCAACTTTATGTAATAAAGAAAAAAGCCTGGACAGTTTTAATCTCAAATAAATATTGGAATAGTTGATTAAGTTATGATGCTTTGATGTCATGAGATGTTGCAAGCAATTAAAAGTGAAACAGATGATGAATTATTAAAGATTATGCTAAATACTTTTTAAAAAGTAATTTAAAAATAAAGGGAATATATTGAATATTGTCATATAATATGGATGATAAAAAAAGTATAAAAATAATACAGTAATTATTTTTGAAAGAGGACAGCTGAATTGTTACTAAATGTCCTATATTATGTTGGGTCTTCTAGAATTAATATTTTCCCCTTTTTAATGTGAGAAAAGAATTTACTC
>NW_004955429.1:146195-147779 GCF_000276665.1 Chinchilla lanigera | reverse complement strand
CAATCAATATATTACTGTATCCAGCAAGTACATAATTCGTAACTGAAGGAGAACTACTTTATATATTAATAATCAACAGGAATTCAAAACCACTAAACAAGCATTACATGAGGTACTTAAAAGTACCTCATATCCAGAAATGGAAGTAAGATAAATGCTATTTCAGGAATATGGAAAATAATACATTGTCAAAGATGACTAGATAAGCAAATGAGAATTAGGAAAAAAATGTGATTAGCTCAGTAAATCATCAGATTTCTAAAATGAAGCATTTTATATTGGTCAGCTGCCCATTGCTAGAATAAAATACTTAACACTTGTAAGTTAAAGAGGAAATGTGAATAGTTCAACTAACATACAAGAAAAAAATTTCATTGCCTTCATTATTTTAGACTTTTCTGTATATGGTTGGCTAGCTCCAATATGGAACATCATGGCAGGAGGGTACAGTAGAGCAAAGCTGCTCACTTCCTGAGAGCTAGCAAGCAGAGCACAGTGGAAGAATGCCCACGAGATTCACTTTCCGGTGGCCTGCTCCAGTGATCACTTTCTCCAGTTGGGCCAAGCCAACCTTTTCAAAGCACCTTCAGCTCTGAACATTGGCACATTAATCCACTGACAAGTACAGAAGATGCTCCATAACACAATCACCTCTCCAGCAGTCTCTTCATCCAGTAAGGGTGAAAATGATGATTAACTGACACCAGTCTATCCCCGTCCACTTGACACTTACTCATGTCTTAAACTCTAGTTAATTTCCAAAAAAACACAAACAATGTCATTATTTTACCTAAAATGACGTATCATGTGTACTAATCAAAATGCAGAATGCCTTCTTCAGTATCTCAATAATTTCAGCATTGTTCAAAAGTCCAAGTCCAAAGTCTCTATTGAGAATCAAAGTACTCTTTGTTCATTCTTAGATGAGAACTGTTCAAAAAAAGTCACATTTTCCCAAGATAAAACAGTACAAAGTAAATATTCCCATTCCAGAAGAGAGAAACAGAGTGATAGACAATAATCAGACAAAAACAAGATCAAAATCTAGCAGGAAAAACTTTAAGGCATGATTCTATGTCTGGCTTCCATGGCCCCCTCAGCTCTGGCCTTGTGGGCCTAAGTATGCAGTCACTTTTTAGGACCGTCTGCATGCCTGTGGTTTTCCTAACAGAGGTTCCACACTTTTGGAGTACTAAGATTTCTAGGTTCTCCACAGAAGCCTTGGCCATGCTCCCAAAGGTCCCTGCACTTTCCTTCCTTTTTCTTAATATTTTAAAGAAAATAGTACCAAAAAAGAACAATAGCAAAATAGAAACAAAACAATTCAAGGACATTTAAAAAGATATGGGGTATCAAACCAAATGATAGGGATTAACAGTGGTTGTTATATCACATATTGTTATCTTCAACGAAGTTCTCAGATTACGTAAGAATCTTTTTTAAGACAGAGTTGTTAGTGTTTTTTCTTTGAAAGCATCTTAGAACACATAATGGACACTGATTATAAACTACGAACCTACTTTTCTCTGTTTGAGGAATTCAACAACCCTCAATTAAATCTATGACTTCTTCCTTAGTAAACTT
>NW_004955429.1:141595-145915 GCF_000276665.1 Chinchilla lanigera | reverse complement strand
TGTCAACCTTATCAGCATCAGAGTAGAAGTCAGCCTTGAAGAAAAGCAGATTCCTGAGAAACCAGGACATCACAGAACTCTGTCTATGGGATCATAATTGTTAACTTTATCTGTAACAGGGAAATGAGCAACAGTTATGGGAGAGCAGGATTTGAGGGGAATTGCTAGGTGCTGGAAGATGAGAAAAATATGCTTTTCTCTAGCTCCCACTTTAATAGATGGGGCTTTGGGGAAGTGGTGGATCATAGACTGTGATACGTGCTAGTGCACTGATGAGCTTCTAGCTACATGTGATGTTGGGAGATGGAGCCTAGTTGGAGGAGGTGGGTCCCTGGGAGTGTGGCCTGAAAGGGTCCATCTCCTTTCTTTGT
Source organism: Chinchilla lanigera (assembly GCF_000276665.1). Taxonomy (NCBI): domain Eukaryota; kingdom Metazoa; phylum Chordata; class Mammalia; order Rodentia; family Chinchillidae; genus Chinchilla; species Chinchilla lanigera. The sequence continues at coordinate 145,544 of NW_004955429.1, read as the reverse complement.
CCCATGATCTCTCTCTAGTGCCTCCTGCCTGCCATAGCATTAGTGAGCCTCTTCTGCCATGCTCTGCCATGGTGCCCTGCCTTTGTGCCAGTCAATTATGGACCAAAACCTCTGCAGACTATGATACACAATAAGCCTTTCATCCTTTATGTCACTGTGATGGGTACTGTGTCCCAGTTTTGAGACAGTAACTAGAACATGTGGGCCATTTTAAATTTTTACGTCTCCCACGTTCCTACTGACAATTCCTTTATTTCTTTAAACCCTATTGCCAGACACAGGGAAGAGGAGTAGGCAGAGAAGGAAGATACCTGAAGGTCTATTGAAACAAAGGCCATTTAGGAAACAAAAAGGGCAATTAATGTGGTTCTTCAATTTCAAGTGACCATGGTCAAACCAGTAGCCTATTTCAGTTCCCTTAATTATCAAGTAAGTGAACAATTAAAGTCATTCTTATATTCATAGTGATTGTGACAACTCTTTGAGTGTCCTCCTTGATATACAGTAATTCTTCACAGTGTTAGTATCTCTGATCTGTTGTTACTATTCACACTATGATGCCCCTGTGTTAGCAGGAAACATATTACACTCACCCTTTTTTTATTACTCCTTAACAGTACCAGTCATTGCCTTTTTTCATACTTTCAGATGGGATAGTGGCTATTACTTTAACTATTTACTGAACAAAGCCAAAGAAGCTATATTTGTAAAATCCTTACTTATTTTTTGTATGACACAGGTTCTGTGGCAAATAAATTCAGAAACACATTCAATTGAACTTCTTTTTGTAGAATGCTGCATAGATATGACATAAAAGCTGGCATTTGTTGTGTTGTGCGTAAATAGTTGACTCAATGTCATTTCAATTGTTTTGTCTGCATTTAGCAGTTCTCTGTGAGATCAAGATTTGCCCATGACTGAGAGAACAAACAAAAATTTTTAGAGATAAAAGTCCTAAACTTGTTCTAAGTCACTTTCTAATATTTAATCAAATAGGCTGTGCTACCTTTCAGTACTTTTCGTCCTGTTTCTTGATCTCCTGCACTTCTGATGGTCAAATGTTTGTGCTATGTTGGGAAATCTTCAAACACATGCTGAAATAAAAATATCCCTGTCCCGGAGAATAAGAAAGGAATGTTTAGTGGGTGTGGAGTCTTTCTTAACAGCACAGGTGTAATCTTGTCACCACACACCTTGACTTTTACAGCCCATTATGCAATACCTTTTTTCATTTGTTGCTCTTCCATCTCTCAATTTGGAGACCTAAAGGCAGAAAATACCTCTGTCCTCTCTTGGGTGGGCTGATACTCATGGGCACGATATTCATGGAACAGAACATTTGACATAAAGAATGTCAAGATGGAAACAACAGTGAAAATCAGAGAGACCGTCTAAAGTCTTGGTCCCACTGCTGTGAGATAAGGGCCTCCACCACTAGCATTTATCTATGAGAATCAAGGGTGAGATACCCAAATGAATTATATTCAAGGGAATAAGGCACTTTTCAGGAAAACTTATAGAAGCCAAAAAGAAATGTCCTTGGGCAATAGATGTGCTTTAGGTGTCAAGATGTCCTTTAGACAGTCACATGGAGATAATGAGCAATTAATTTCATATTCCATTCCAGAAGTTTAGAGAACATTTTGTGTTGGTGATACTGACCTATGGTTTCTCAGCCTGTGAATCATATTCAAAGCCTGAGAAAATCTAAAACTGCTGGATTTCTGCAATCTAAAGACATTGGGCTGGTTGTCTATGGTACCCAGGGAACCCAGTGAGATAAAAGACAGTAAGAAGGACAAAGGGAGCTTAGTTCAACACCATTGGTTTTAAAGTGTTGTTAATCCTACTCAGTTTCTTAGCTACCACTCAGCTGAATCAGGGAGAGGGAACGTTTGTGTTTCTGAGAAGATCCCAACAGGTACGGATGCTTCTGCTCCAGGGACTACATTGGAGGATTCCTGTCTACAGTGGGCAATGTTGCTTAAGAAGCCTCTTGACAAAACAAATCCTTGGCCTCAGTACTTGAGCATTTCCACCTTTCCTTTCAGGGTGGACCCGAGTGCCCCATGTCTCTTGAAAGATCCAGCTCTTTGTCAATGGCAAAAAAGTACAAGCGATCTCCAGCTCTGATTGCCCTTCCCTTCTAGCTGCAGCAGGGGCTTGTGGTCCTGGCCCAGAGTTCATTAGAGAAGGAGGTAAAAGAGAACCTGCAGGTGATAATGGGGATTGTCAGAGCTCCTGCATGATATCCTTAATAAGTTGTTTCCTGATCGCCTCCCAGGACATTTTTGGCTGAGCCAACATTCTGGTGCATTTCCTATGCGTGTGTGGTTGTACATGTGTTCTGAATTGTTTCCTCCTCCTTTACCACAGGAGAGAGAGCAGAACCAGTGAAAGTTAGGTTTGGATAGAGCACAGAGCTTGGCTTTCTTCATTGAGTCAGCCATGTACTGTGTTTCCCCGTGCCAGGAACATCTTTGATTCCTTTTATCTGAAATGAGGGATTTTGGTGAGGTGATTTATTCTTCAAATTGTATGGTGTTGGGCTTTGGATTTCTCTGAATACTCATGTATTAATGCTTGTATATTTATTCATTTTGACTTTTTTCACTGGTCAAGGGCCAGTTCTTACTTTGCCAAATTACAGACGGGTTATATCAATTTCAAGTTGGAGAGTTTCATTAACTGCACTACATTTAACAACTGCAAAATAAGTCACTCTCAATGGTGAGATATAACATAAAAAGCATTTGGTTTTTGCTCATGAATCTGGTTGTGCCCTTTCCTGTAGCTCCTCCTGAACTCCGTGAGGTGTTCTGTCTAAGAAGCCTTCTGTCTTTATTCACAATCAACCCTCTCAATCATTAACAGAACAGTGAATCCCAGTACTCGAAGAGTTTGTTGGCTGTTGTCTGGAGGGCTTTAGGTTCCATTCATGTCATTTTCACCCAGCAGCCAACTAGGCCAGGCTTGTCTTCTCCACCGAGTGGTAATCATTTCAGTGAGTAGAAACTTGCAAAGCCTTTTGATGCCTGGGCTCAGGATTGGCACATCTTTGCCTTTGTCCAATATTAGTGGCCCTTGATGGTCAGAAGCCGGGCAAGACTCATGAAATAGAGAAAGTGCGACCATCTACTGGTGGGAAAAGGTGCAAACTGACATGATAAAAACTGTAGGAATTGGTAAATGAGATAAAAGTTTTATGAGGATTAAGAACCTGGTAGTCACAGGCATAGACTTTGCTACCATTTTCTAGATTTGCCCAAAGAGAGTTCCTGTGGCTCTCATACATACTGAACTGTTTTTTGAGGTCTCAGGTTGAAAATCTACCTGCTTCTCCCCATAACGACGTAAACTATAATCTCTTCCAGTGCAAGCCCATACTGAAGACAAACCCAAAACCTGGGCTTGTTCTTCCAAAGTAGACCAGGTGAACCTCTTTGTTCTTGTCCCCTAAACTCCAAAGGGACCCCTGAATTATAATTTTGTTTTTATCATGAAGACAAGCTGCTTAGGTGCTAGATATGTTACTGGTTGGCTTGAATCTTTCTACAATATGCAGAGATAAAAACATCACATTGTACCTACCCTATTAATATATCCAAATAGTATTAAAAATAAATGTAATGAAACTTGCATCTTGTTCCTGGAAACACAAACTGAGGGTGATGACAACAGTGTGATTCAGGCTCGCTCATCTACCTCTGAGCCCTGCAGCTGTAAAGATAAGCCCCACTCGACCTGTGCCGAGAGAGACAGTGTTCCAGGAGTGGCTGGACTCCTGGGCTCGAGTCTGTGCTCGCCCATACTGCCATGGTTCCCAGCTGAAATGCATGGAGAGAGCCAGGTATTTCACAGCTACTCCCTGAGGGCAGAGCGCGCACACCAGGACCCGGCTGCCATTACAGATGGAGTCCTGGCCTCCCTGCTCCTGCGGCAGAGAGGA
>NW_004955429.1:109762-130211 GCF_000276665.1 Chinchilla lanigera | reverse complement strand
TGTCAGATAATATTAACATCTGTTTGTTAGAAATTTAAACGGAGAGCTGGAAGGCAGTCTATCAAGAATTAAGAAACTAGAATCAGTATTATGTCAGTATTAAAGAACATGTTTCTGTAGATGTAATTTCCCAGTTGATAGCTAAGAGGAAAATATAGAATGTCAGTACCGAGGGGCCAGTGATACAATTATCCCTCCTAGAATAGGGAACTCATGTTTATACCTCAAATTAATCATGATACTTGAATTGTGTGATAAATCCTGACCTGCCCTCAACTATGTCCATACTGAAATCCCTAGAAAAAACTGATATATTGCTTTACTTTGCAGATTGGAGTAAAGACCATGAACAGGAATTTTTTTCTGGCATTGCTGGGTAGATGCAATACAACTATAACATCCTTATAGGTAGTGTGACAGGAATTTGTGAGACAAAGTGTTAGGGTCCTTTGAGGCAGAAAGACATCACCCCCAAGTGGAGTTGGAAGCCCTAAACAGACTTTACTGAGTGATAACCCTCCCAGGCTCTTACAAAAGTATCAGTCAGGTGTCTTGCAACTGTCTGGACCACCCCACAGCATGATTGGGGAGGCCACTGGCTGAGGGGCACACGGGCCTTGCCTGGGCACTGTGTGAACTCTGCCTATACTGGACCCTGGAAATTGTAGGGTAGAGATTATCTTGCTCACCCAATGGCCTGAACTGTCTTCTAAACCCCTAAAACCCTTGACAAAAAGCTTTGGTGGGTGTCCTATTCAGAACCTCCTGGCCATCAAGAGTTCTACTTCCTTACCAGTATGTTTTACCTTCTTTCCTTTATATCTTTTAAATAATGCTGCTTGGACCCCACCTCCTCCATTGCCAGTTTCATTCTTCACCACCATGGGACATGACCTCGGCATTCCAGTACCATATCTGGGGGCTTGTCCAGGAGTCCAAGAGGAGGAAAATACAGGCTACACTTCCCTACACTCTCTGCTTTCACTTTGAGACTTTCTGCCCAAAACAGTATTTGTGTCTACAACAACTATTTTTAATTTCCTATCATCTTGTTTTGAAATTCTGCATCAGTTTTATGATTTTTGCATTGTTCTGCTTTTGTCTTTGTTGTTATTATTTTGTTATTTTTTTCCTTTAAAATAAAAATAGGAGCCAGGAGTGGTGGTGCATGCCTACAATCCCAGCACTTAGGAGGCTGAGGCACGAGGATTATTGCAAGTTTGTGAACAACCAGAGCTATGAAGTGAGCACAAGTTCAGCCTGAACTGAGTAGCAACTCCCTGTCTCAAAAAAGCCAAAAGAACACACCCCAACATCTTTGTCTTGTTAAGCAATTAGAAGTGTTAACCTAATAGCTGATCTTGACATCTCGGAGGACAGGTTTCACTCACATGGACTAACCTGATCCTCCTCTAAAATGAGTGTGTGGAATGTCTGCCCAGTTTTCATTTCTGATTTGATATTTGCTGGTCTGGAGTGATCTCTGCCCTCTTTGCTCTTGGCACTCTGTGGCCTGTGGTCCTTGGGCATAACACTCCTTTAACTTGCTATAGGCATTAGAGGGAATGAATCACCTTTCTCTATCCTAACTCCCTTTGTTGGGAAGCCAAACCAGGAGGTGAGAAAGACCCCTATATCATGTTTAATCTTAACATCTGGTTTCACTCTTGCAGGCACAGGTCTGACAGTTAAAAGCCATCAGAATATCTGCCACTTCCAAGATTCCTGTGAAAGGTTAACTTGATCATGGGATGGAACACTGTTAGTACTGCTGGGCTCCAGACAGCTCTCATGCATCTGCTAAATTTCTGTTTTATGTTTGTGCAACAAAAGGAAGCAATGCTCTTGTCACATAATATTCTCCTGCTCCCTGAGCATTTTGCTCTGGTTCTTTCTGACTTTGGTGTTCTTGCCCGTAATTCTGTGTCTCCCTTGTGACTCACATTCTTCATGTCATTCAAACTTTTCTTCTTTCAGGACTCCCACCTGCTACATGATCCTCCCAGCCTCCTGATACCAGATAAACTAGTGCATTTAAACAAAATTTATAACTTTCATTTGTGAGGTCCATGGGAAAAACAGCCCTTGAAGGACATGCATCCTGGACTAGGTCCTCATGGGTAACAAAGTTAGGATTAACTCCTTCTAGAGACACAAGGGAAAGGAACAAATCTTCCTGCTGAGCTTTGGTGAGTTCCCCAGAGCAAACTGGGGTACATCTTCCTGACTGATAAATTTACTTCCGGATTCCCAATTTGAATTGGTATCTTTATGCTACTGGCATGCTGAAAATGTTTCTTGCAGATTGTGATAGTTATGAAATTGCAGATCTAATTAGTTAGGGTTAAATGCTCCACTGCTGCTTTCTGCTTGGTCTAAGATAAGGATACTTTTCAAGATCACTTGGAGGACTGTTGTTCAGCCCTGTCCTAATTAGAATGTAAACATCTATGCAGTTATCCTGAGACCAAGGAACAGAGTATACAAGGGACATTTCGAAGTCCAAGTGGCTACTAGGCTTATTACAGAAAGAAACAAGTAGGTAGGATAGAGAAGAAAACATGAAGAAAGTTGTAAGTATGAAGGTATATTTTTGGCATGAGAGGATTTTGTATGCTAAAGTTTTGGCCTACCAAGGTGGAAAAAGAAAAGGTAGCAGCAAAGTTAGGAGGTCCAAGTATGTTGAGAAGGTTTTGTACAGGATGAAGCTGATGAAATGTGCACCTTGGTTATTTTAAATTTTGCTCTTGTTGATTTCATTGAGCCTGAGTTGCTCTTTCTAAAGGTCTTTATTGCTCAAAGATGGCTAAAAGGAGTATAGCACTGGCTCTTGGACTGACTATCACTCCTTCCCAGGTCCCAGTTCCCCTCTCGGGTCTGACTGTGGCAATGGTCAGTCTTCATTGTCTCTGGCCTGAGGATACAAGGATGAGGGACACCACAGGCAAATGAAATTTTCTGTCATCTTAGATAGGCATGAGGTAAGGGGAAATGTGTGGGGACAGCCTGCTAGCCAGATGACCACCTAAGTCTGGTCAAGTTCTCTGTTTTTGAGTTTGAGTTTAATGGCAAATATGATCTTTTCTGTGCATAATAAGGTATTTAATTTGTCATTACCACAAGCAAATTTTGAAAAAAATGCTCCAAACGTTTTTATCAAATGGTTGTGAGTGCCATTCACATTTTTCTTTCATTCACTGCTATTGTCACACAGTTCAGGCTGGCCTTGAGTTCACTTTGTAGCCCAAACTGGCTTGGAACTCAGAGTGATCCTCCTGCCGCACCCTCTCAAGTGCTAAGATTACAGGCATGCACCATCATGTCTGGCCTCTCTTATTGTCTTATAAGAATCTGTAGGGCTAAAACTAAATGAGAAAAAGACAAATCACTCGAATTTACTTTGAAACACTGGAGGACTCAGTTAGATACCTGAGTACAGTTGTACAAAATGAAATGTATGAATTTTTTCAATTCTGCCTCTGGATGAAGCACAGTGCTGTATGGAAGCATTCTAGAATAAGTATGATCTCTGTGGAGGGAAATAGAAAAGCAAACAACAGCCGGGTATGGTGGCACACTCCTGTAATCCCAGCACTCGGGAGGCCTAGGCAGGAGGATCCTTCTGAGTTTGAGACCAGCCTGGGTGACAATGTGAGCTCATGACCAGCCTGAACTGTACAGGGAGACCCTGTCTCAAAAAAAAGTAAAAATAAATAAAAAGGAATATATCCCTTTATCCACATTTCATTTGTTAAACTAGGAGTTTGCTCAGGTCCTCTGCCAGCCTGCTCATTGTCTGCAAATGCAGCCTTGGAACAGTTCAAACTTCATGTTGTGAACACTTTAATGTTATCAACATTTTTTCAATCAAAGTCAATCTTTAGTAAACCCTTACTTGATCATAGTTGGGGTCTGTCTTTGCCTTTGTCTGCACACGTGCCCAGATTGATAAAGCACAGTGATCATTTTAGGGTCAAGATTTCCACCCCTTATTGCTGGAGATCCAGGTCATAACGCTTGACTTTCCAAAGAAAGAGAGGAATACTCACAGAAGTGTATAAGGAAAAGGAAAGTAATATAAGTCTACCACCCCTGTCCCTAGAAATTGCACAAATGTTGTCCGTAATGCATAGTATTTACGTAAGATGACAGAAGAACCAAAGTACCCAAGGACATTTTGACAACTCCATACACAAACTCCAGTATAAATACAAGTGTCTGGATTGGTGATATTTATTTCACTGAGATCAAATGCCCCATAAATTAGACACATTTCACCTATTGCTAAGGGTGAGATGCAGATACCTGATGAGATTACTGTCATAGTGTTTCTGATCCAGCCAGGTGAAGACCTTTTCCCCACTGATGAAAAGGGAAAATCATTATTTGATACATCGGATATACTTGCCACATGGGAGGTGAGTACAAGGGAGACACCACAGTGGAGGAAAAAGTTTGTCAAGTCATACATCAACCTGGAAGAATGGTTTATAAAGCTGTTCTGGATTGGAGGAGTGATGTTTTCAATCCATTACATAGAAATGTAATGACACGAAAAGGATGAACAGAATTGAGGACATTAGTAATAACCATCCCTGGTTTCCAAATGCAATCATGTCCTTAACTCCTTAAGGAGAATGTAGGCATTCTATCTGTGGAACCCAGTATCTTTTTTCTCTTTTTGTCTTTCCATTTTTAACTTTCAATTACAATCAATTGTGAATAGCATCAGTTCCAGTCTCTCCTAGCACTTGTGTGTTGCATTCAGATTGACATAGCCACATGTACAAATGGTGCTTTACAATCCATTGTTGCCCAGGCCATGGAGAAGTGTAAGGACGCAGGACTGGCCAAATCCATTGGGGTTTCTAACTTTAACCGCAGGCAGTTGGAGATGATACTGAACAAACCGGGACTCAAGTATAAGCCTGTCTGCAACCAGGTGAACACTGTCAGGCTCCTCTCCAGTCTTATTCATTTACTGACTTCTGTGTGACTGCCCTGTATCCATCTGTGTTACCCCGACCCGCGTCTCATTGTACCTTTGGGGAACAGAAATTACTAAAAGCAGTTTTTCACCACAAACAGAGAGGACCACCATCCGTATCTCTTCTTGGTAAAGTCTTAGTGAAATGGGTGGGAAGAACTTAGTGTCCAGTATGTATGAGTCTGGGGCTGTTATGGGACCTCAGGAGGAAGGGGCACTTCTCATGAAGCTATGCAGAATGACTGTAGATTGTACGTTTAAAGATGATTTGCAGAGTAAGTTATAAGAAAGAAGCCAACGAAATATGAAGTAGACAGTAAATAGAGGTAGATTGAAAGTAAGAATAGATTAGTGGCTAGGGTTTGGGGGGTCAGGTGAAGATGACTTCTTGTTAGTGTGTTTGAAAATTTTCTTTAGTAAATTTTATTTTATCAGTACATGTTGGCCATGCATGCTGATTGCATTCAATTTCAGGCATTAGTAGATGTACATAACATGTCTTAATTCTTTTTTTTTAATTCATCCTTTTCCCCTTCCTGTCCACTTTCCCATCTCTTGGTCATCTGCACTTTTGCAAAAGGTCTACCTTCCTGTTTTATAACATCTTTTGCTGTGTAATTTACCTTTATTTTCTGTTTTACATATAACAGAAATTACGGTATATTTCAGCTTGCCTGTCTGACATTTCACTTAACATTATGGTTTCATTTCCTAAAAATGATTCAAGTTCATCCTTTATGGCAGAGTATACTTCATCATACTCATATATCACATTTTCTTTATTAATTCTCACGTTTACAGGTTTGATGACCAGAAATGTAGCCACTTGATAAGTAAACTGGAGCCCACCCCATGAATGCATGAGGCTTTGCGGGAGCATCCAGACACAAACCATAACAGGTCCTTAGGAAGATATCCTGTTAAGATGAAGGAAACCCTATGAGCCCACAAGGCATCCTTGTGAGACTCAGTAATTCACTAGACAGATATCTCTATCCAAAGCATCGGCATCTTTCACAAAAGAATAGAAGAAAGCCCTACTGAAAGTATTTTGTCTCCATATTGAAGCCCACTGTCTCCTTAGGGAGAGGCATCTGAGCCACTGGATGGCTCTGCCTTCCCCTTGAAACTCCATGAAATCAGGATGGGATTCCCCCAGCTCAAACAAGATTCATTTAGCTACTATTGAGCCACTGGATGGCTCTGCTTAAGCATTGTGGAGCCACTTGAGAAACTTTATCATGGACTCTCTTAGCTATTAGAGCTACTTGATGGTTCTCTTTATCCAGGAGAGAACTACTTAAGAAATAATTTCTCTCACATTTACCCCAATAGTAAAAACTCTGATACTTTGTTTCAGGCAATAGAGAAGGAAATCTCTTTTTTAAGAAAATAATGCTAAAAGAGGTCATAAATTATGTAAAAATGTGCCTGGTTTAATGTGTTACTAATGGATTCTTTACTAAAAGTTATATCATAGGTAAGAACTATAAAAAACCTCGAAGTCTCAGGTCTCATGTTGGCAAATGATTTCCAGGATGTCTTAATAATTTATCCTCCACTGAGTCTTCTGCTTTGTGGATTTATTTACCACACAGTTGTCAGGAGAACAGCTTAGTCAGAAATGGATAGTCTGATTATAACACCAAAAAAAAAAAAAAGATACAGAAACTATTTTGCCTACTATAAAGGTAAAAAGTCCATGATTTTCAGAATTTTAAGTTTTGATTTATCAGGGCCAAAATTTGAGTAATTCTTTTTTCTTTTTTTTTTGTACTGGGAATCTATCTCAGAACCTTGTGCTTGCTAGGCAAGTGCTGTGCTGCTGAGCTATATCCCTGAACCCTGAGTAGTTCTTAATAGTGACTTCTTTTTCATTCTTTTTTCTCTGTGCTTGTATGTATGGCTTATGAGACAAAGAAACAAAAATAAAACCATCAAAACACAAAGAATACAGGCTCTCAAGGTTTCTTGTCTAATTAGCATTAGGTATTTTTCGAACTCCACACTCATATAATATTATGGGAAAGATAGGACAGAATAAATTAACTTAAAAATACTTTATCATTCATAGTAATTTTGAAGAATTTGCTTTCATATAAAATAAGTGAACTGATTCCAATTCTCTTCTCAGAAATGGAACACTACTTTAAACTTCCCCCTCCCACAAGTCATTGGGTAACCATGATATATGCAGTGCCATTACTTAATTTTAGGCAGTGACGTTGATGATGAAAGAACCTGTTACTGGATAGCCATTAAAGAAGCAGTGTCTTGGTAAAAGTCAGACAGATAATTTTTGCTAGGATTCTGGTTATACACAGCTTTTCCCCATAGAAGTACAAAACAAAATCTTCTCAGCAAATAGAGTAATAAGCAACAGATTCCAAATACTGTCATGTGATGTTAAATGATGGGCACTTCATTCCTGCACTGGGGTATGGCACTTAGAAGCCACAAAAGGTAAGAGTAGTAATACTGGGGTAGAGAACTCAAAAGAAAGTAATCTAGAAGAATAGATCAGACATGAAAGGGAGGTCTTTCACTACCTTCTTGATTCTGGGGGATTAAATAAGTTAAAGTTCTTCCATGTATTACGGAAGATTGTTGGACATTGCTCTCCCTCAGGAATTGGTTATGGTATCTCCTTCTGATAGTTGTAGGCAGGGTTTTTTCCCTCTATTTCACTCTGTCTCCCAGATTGTTAGGAGGATGAAAATCATAGTCAAGAAAACTGTCTGTACGCTTCTTTTCTTAGTGATTGCTTGCGGAGCGGGGGAGGCGGGATAGTTTCTGTATAACTTTTGGGAAAGTTATCTCCTTCCTAGAAGGCAAGATTCAGATAAAAGGTGTGGGAAACACTGATGGAGATGCAAAGCATATAATAAACAAGGGAAAGCACTTATTTATTAATAAGTGCTGCTGTTCTGCACTAAAGTTATTGTCATTGCATCAAGGTAATTACTGGACATGGGCTAAATAGAAACACCAATGCATGCCTCTCAACTATGGAAAAGTACCCTGAACATTTAACAGAGCATAGGGAGAGAAAAAATTGGCACCTACTGACAGTGTATGAAATTATAGTTCATCTTTACATGCATGGGAAAGAGGAAAATGATGCAGATAATCCTCCAACATTAAGTTAGCAAATTGTTGAGTTGACTAGACCTGAAGAAGATGTGTGTTCAAATGTCATGGTCAAACTACTCCGGCTGAATGTAAGGGACCAGCTCCTAGAACTGTGAGTGCATTATTTTTTGTTTTATTGGACATAAGAAAAAGTCAAAACAGTAATTATGAAGGCACCTAACAAGACTTGGTAAATTTTTTGGTAAATTTTTAGTGCAAAGGGCATGAGACACAGGGAAGGATCAAGTTCTAAATAAAGCTGGGGCCTCGGTGAATCTCTGAGTTGCCCTACTTTGAAACATCAATACAAATTAGTGTGATTTTTGTTGAGCTATGGAAGTGAGAACTACAACTTGATGATGATTTTCCCCTTGCCCTGCTCGACCTTCTAAGAAGTTTAATCACCTGGAAATCAGTTTATTCCTTCACCAACATCCAAGACTACTACAGAAGTATTTATGTATTAAACAAGATATGGCTAAAGTGTTTTGCTTTCTTTCTAGCCATTAAAATGAAAGAGGAATTTTCACATCATTATTTAAATAACAAAAGGGTAATTATCTTCCAACAGATGATTGACAAAAAGTGATTGTACTAAAAATAGCTGTGGAAGCTCATTGAAAAAAAATCCAGAGAATGGACAGTATTATTACCTCCTTAGATGTTTTAGGATTTGTAATTTTCTTTCATGTGCAATAGATTGGCTAAAAATGTCCAAATCGATCAGTGAAGTCACATGCATTACACAGGTGAAAATAAAAGCTGATTTGAGGCAATTTGTTCCCTTGTACTCCTCAGTCTCTAATTATTACAAACCACCTCAAGATTGGTGAAGTATCTGGTTATCTGAGTCACCAATTTGAAGATAACCAATTTGAAGATAATTTGAAGCAAGACAATAACCCATGGTTAATCTCCCATCAGTTGCTTGAAATTCTGTATCATTTTTATTGTTTTTGTTTGTTTCATTTATGTGCTTGTTTATTAATTTATTTTAGTTCTTTTCTCTTTAAAATAAGAAAAATGTGCAGTAAATTTCCAAATGAGAATAATTTGTTAATCTTCCAGTATTTACTTTTGTTTTAAACCTCTACAGCTTTGGTGTACTTTCCATCAGCCAGAACCAGTCCAACGTACCTTGACAAATTCACTGAAAAAAACTCACTTTGGACTATGTTGATCTCTATCTCACTCACTTTACAGTGGCTATGAAGGTATTTAATTTGTATCATCAAAAATGAATGATTACATATATCAGTACAATTATCTTTTCAGCAGATGGTTAACTGAAACTTCTGTTACACATTTTTATTTGTCTTTTTGTGAGTCAGAGTTTCACTATTCAGTTCAGGCTCATTTTGAACGCACTTTGTAGCCTAAGCTGGCCTTGAGCTCACAGTGATCCTCCTGCCTTGGCTGCCCAAATGTGGGGATTACAGGCATGCACCACCATGCCTGGCCCTTTTTACACACTTTTATAAAGTTAATTTATGTAATTATAGATATTACATAATGTATCTTGTGTCTAAAAGTTTATTGGATTATTGGATGGGAAGCTTAACCCCTAGTTAGATTTATATTGAAAAGAAACCTTCAGAAATGTCTCCTTTTATCTACACTTCATATTTTTAACTAGAGATTTGCTTGGGTCTTCCAGCCTATTCCATTGGTGGCCAAAATAGCCTTTGATCTGTTCAAATGGTGTTGTATTAACACTTGATAAGATCTCTGTAGTTTTCCAACATCAAAATCCGTCCTTAGAAGAGCCTATCTGACCAACTTTCAGATACATGGTTCTCTTTTGTGAACATGTGTGTTCAGGTTGGCAAAGTACGCTAATCATTTTGCCCGCATCAAGAGTATAGTCTCTGACTGCCGGAGATTAAAGCTGTAATGTCTGACTTTACATGTGAAATACATGCGGTTTCCTATGCAAAAGTATAGGGGAAGGCAAAGTAACATATGCGAAATAGCAGATCCATGCCTGCAGGAATCACAAAAATATTTTTCATAATGCATGTTATTCGAGTAGGGAGATAGCAATACCAAAGGCCCCAAAGACATTCTGGCAACTCTGCATGCCCATCACTTTGTGAACTCAGGTATACAGCTTGTTGATAAGCTTATTTTTCTGAGATTAAGTTTCCCATTCAAAATATACTTAATGTGCATTGTAACAGGTGAAATGCAGGTACCTGATGGGATTGCTAACATGGTGCTTCTATTCCAGCCAGGGAAAAACTTTTTTCCAAAATATGAATTTGGGAAAACATTATTGGATCTCTATGCTACCTGGGACGTGAGTACTTGATAAACCATAGACACCTTTGAGAACATATATGTTAGGCCATGCATCTACAAGGGAGAAGGGTATTTTTCTGGATCAGTGGAGAGGAATGCATTATTGAAATGTCATGGAGAGAAAATGAGGAAAGGAGTTGAAGACAATGGGGATAAATATCTCTAGCTTCCATAGTCAGTAATGTTTCTAATTTTCTTGAAACTTACTTGAAATGTTTTGTTTTCTAAAGCTGAATATCTTTCTTTTCTGCTTTCTTTTGACTTGTCCCTTACTAACCATCTATTTCAGGTAGCTTCACTGCCAGTTTATTTTAACATTTTATGTTACCTTTGTATTGATGTAGGCAGTAGTACAAATGACACTTGAGAGTCCCTCCTTTCCTAGGCAGTGGAGAAATGTAAGGATGCAGGATTGGCCAAATCCATCGCATTTCCAGCATTAACCATGGACAGCTGGAGATGATATTCAATAAGCAAAGACTCAAGTATGAGCCTGTCTGCAGCCAGGTGAGTGCTATCAGTCACCTTTCCATTCTTACTCATTTGCTCATTTCTGTCCAACTGCCTGGGTCCTTTTGTGCTACCCCCCCATGCTCCTTTTACCCTTGTGCAACGGAAGATTCTAAGAGCAGTTTTTCACCAGGGAAACAGAGGATTATCAATTGTACCATCAGTAGTAAAGTCTTAGTGAAATTGGTAGGAAGAGCCTGGTGTCCAATATGCATACGAGTCTGGAACTGTTATGAGACCTCAAGGGGAAGGTGCACTCATCAAAAAGCTATGAACTATCACTGTGGAACTTATATTTGATGATGCCTTGCAGAATAAATAATAAGAAAGAAGCCCATGAAATATGGAAAGGACAGTAAACAAGGATACACTGAAAATAAGAGTACATCAGTGGTTGGGATTTTGGTAGGGATGAATTTTTGTTATTTTTTAATAGGATTTCTTTGTTAAACTTTATTTTAATGGTACATGTTTGCCACACATAAGGATTACATTCAATTTAGGGAGTTAGTACATGTACAGAATATGTCTTAACTTTTTTTCTTTCCTTTTTCCTTCCTCCTTTCTCTCTTATTTCTTAGTTCACTTCTCTTTTGCAGAAGAAGTACCACCCTGTTTCATATCATCTTTTATTTTGCTGTACAATTTTGTAATATATGTAAAACATTGGGGAAGGGAAAAACTCACAGAGATCATCAGGCTTCCTTAAAAGCAACATAGCATGGGACTGATGTGCCTGGGTTCAGGCATAGAATGCAGTAAGACTGTCTGCACTGAACAAAGAGAATTGTGTTCCTTTTATAAGGATGGAGAGAAGGCAGGGGATATTAGAAAGGAAGACCCCCAACTAATATCTGTGGTTAAAGTTTTCTAGCAATCTAGCATCTCAGTGGGCAGAGTCCTTTCAAGTTTCCAATATAAATTTTCAGGTGTCCTCAGGACCTGCAAAGTTCTTTATCTTATCTTATCTCCTTTCCTGTGCTTGTCAATGAGGACAACTTCAGTACTGAGCTGAGTTCACTGCTGAGATGAGTTCTGGGGCCTAGGGTTCTGTCTCTCCTTCCAATGTAGAAAGAGGAAGGGAAGTCAGAGAAGACCAGTGCAAAGTGAAAATACTTTTATTTTAGGTACTGCAGGAAGTGGTACAAAGCTACCTGTGGGAGGAGTGGGGGTCCTCAGAGCTGAGACACCACCAAATTGGGGACATAGGCCTGTTTTATGTGGGAGAGTCCCATATCCATCTGCTTCAGGGTTGACACTTGTTTGATTGAATATTGGGCTTCTTACTAAGGGTTTGGTCTTGTGGATAGATAGGGATATTTGGGCAGAATGACAACTAGCACTAGGAAGGACAGTGTCACCTACACGAGGCAGATGTCAAAACCACAACATGCAATCTTCAAACCACAAAGCTCCTTGAAAACACTTTGCACCCACAGCCACAGGGAGCCTGCACTTTTCTACCCTCTAAAAGGTATCTGGGTCTGTCCCTACACACAGGTAAGATAAGTTATGGTGTATTTCAGCTTGTGTGTCTCCTTTATTTCACTTAATATTATAGTTTTGATGTGCATCTATTTTCCTACAAATGACTCAGCTTTATTCTTCTTTATGGCACACTAGTACTCCATTTTGTATAAATACCACATTTATTTTATTCATTCCAATGCTTTCATGTTATTTACCAAAAACGCAGCTACTAGATAAGCAAACTGGAGACTTTTAAAATCACTTAAGATAAATAAATGGGTTTCCCAGTTTATAGCAATACTAATGGTAGATGAAGTCTTCACTCAAGAACTTACCACATAATATACACCTGAGAGCTTGCCTGATCACGCCTTAACCAGCTTTTTCTACCTGCTGTCTCTTTTTAAAGCAGTTATTTCAATAGATGAGTTTTCTACCTTTTTGCTGTTTCATAACTTTATTTTTGTGTCAAATTCCACTCATAATGTAAGAGTCTTCAATCTGAAAGTACAGCTTCTGATATTCATGAATTAATATGGAGATACAACACTCTGGCTTCCAAATATAAAAGCTAAACTAATACTCACTTAAACTAACTTAAACCAAGTAATTTTCTTCAGAAATACTTCAACATACAGAATAATTGAGAGAAGAGTAAGGAACACCCATATTATCTTACCCAATTCAAAATAGTTGACATTTTGCCACATAGTCAGATATTGATTTACTTGGGGACATCTGCATACAAATATATAATTTTGCTGCATCTCTTTTTACTGCATCTCTTCTTCTTATTTTAAACATGATTTTTTTAGAGACTTCAAAAGACATCCTCGCTTCAGAGGGGCCAGATGGGTGGCTTTTGGATTGCCTCACGTTATTGACCTCTGCATTTCCCCGTTGGTGAGCTGGAAGTCTGGAGTTGCATGTTGTTTAAATGTCTTCTCATTTTATTTTTTTGGTACTTTAACTCCTGGGTTGATGTTTGTAAATTGTCTTAGTGAGTTGCTTTATTGTTAGTATTTAGGAAATGACTACGTCTCAGAGTTGTCTTGCAGATATAGCCGGTTTTTAGGTTTTGAGTCTATTTCAAGATCTTACCTCTTAAATTTGTTGGGTATGAGAAGTTGCTGCCTGCTTGGCCCAGCCCCTGGTTCTTTGCCACTGTGCCACTCTTAGCCGTGGTATGCCAGGAAGAACAGCTGGTTAGAACAATTATGTCACTTTGGCTAACATAGTACAATCAACAATAACAACAGCACCAAACTGTGTAGAAAATGAAAAACTGAGGTAATTATTAATTTGCTACCTTTAAGCATATGAACGAGATTTGTGGTTATATAAGAAAATCTAAAACGAATTACAAAATTGTATGCAGTTATATTAGCCCTCAATATGCCTATTTAACCCTTGGAGAGAAAATTTAAAAGGAGTAAGGATGAAAAATCGAGAAATAGAGTAAGAGGAAGAGATTAGAAGCAAGGCTGGAGGAAAACTCTAGCCAAACTTTGGGAAACTGGTGCAGAAGACAAGGGGGAAAGAGAGAAGGAAGAAATAAAAGGAAGAACAGAATAATAAACACACACTAAAAACCTAGAAACCATGTTCACAGTCATAAAAATAAGAATAAACAATGCAGAAAAAATGAAACAGAAAGACCCAAAACCACATTAAAAAAAATAAAACAAAAAGAGAGAAAAAAATGCCCACTTCAAGGTGTGTCTCTGTTGTCACTGGTAGACAACATGGTCAGAGTAGAGATCCATGTTGATTACTCCTAGCAAGGGAGCAGTAGCTTTATGGTGAAGTAGTGGATAATCCCAGTGAGTCTGCACCTTTATTTACCCTGAAGTCCAGGCTGGTTTCTGGCTTTTGAGCTTGGAACCAGACCTGTTAACAGCGGAGAGCAGTTGTAACACTGTCTGTGGGCTTGAACTCAGCTAGGAGCCACTAGATGGAGCCAGCAGTTTTGTGAGTTCCAAACTCAGTGTGTCCCTCTCCAAGATGGCTCCCAGCCAATCATTCTCTCCCAGGGGACATCTGAATCCAAATAACTCACCAGCCACTTCAGTCCTCTGTGTTCACTGCTCTGTTCCACTGGTGCATCTCTCTGTGGAGGCCTCTGGGTTGCCAGCATTCACTGTGTGTCTGCAGTTTGAGCCCCCTGCCCACTCAGTCAGTCTAGGCTCAGGGAGAAGGCACTGCCTGCCACCTCCTTCTTTGCTGATATTTCTTCACTCGTCCCAAGGACTTCAATTCTCACTTCAGATCCTTCTTGAGTCCAGGGGACCCACTTTCCTCCTTCTTCTCTTCCTCATGTTGCTATATTCCAGTGACTGGACACCAAATCTTGGAGAGGCTCTTTCTCTGCTGTTCACTACTCTGTCATCTTTCCAGAAGTCAGAAGGACCAAACAGCCAAAGATGATTTGTCCTCCCATGTTGAATAAGATGTTGTTGTTTGTTGTAACTTAGGTAAATATTTGGCCTCATTTTACTTTCTGAAGTAGAATATAGCCTGGTTATGAATAGTTACCTGAATATAAGAAGACAAGGCAATTTGAAAGACAGTGAAAGATTAGATTTCAGAAACCCTCATACTAGATTCTTGCTAGAGTGCACTCCTCTGACATGGCAGCTGGGTGAATGAAAGTAGGGTCAGTTTATCTTCTATACACAGGCCTCTGTCCTTCTCACTCTGAAATTTTCGAGACAGCCAATAGCATTGGTGAATACATATCGTCTGTGTGGGACAGTCAACACTATAGAAATCTTGTGACCATTACCAATTTAGCCTGATACATTAGTTACAAGCAAAGTTTGCATTTCTGTCAATAAAACTTACTCAAATCTTATCATGATAAAAGCCTATTTCATCCAATTTTAAAACCCTTTTTTTGGCTGTTTTTCATCACCATTCTTCTGCTCTCTACATCTTTAAAATCAAGTTTTATGGTAAGAATACATAGTATGGCCTCTCTGTAGCAGGCTTATTTCAATCTCATGATGTCCTCCAGTTTCAACAATATTACCACATATGACAAAACTAATTGGTTTTTTTTTTTAGGTCCATGTAACATATATATACATTCGTTGAAAGACTCATGAGTGAATTTCGCATTTGGTTAATGAAAATAATGCTGAAATGAACATTAGAATATAAATGTCCTGATTTTATTTCATTTGGAAACACACCTAGTGGTGGGATTACAGCAATTGAGAGTGATTTTATTTTTAATTTTACAAGAAAACCCCATATTTTTTCATAAGGACTATAGTAATTTATATTCCCAGGAATAGTATATGAGAATTCTTTTGCATCTGCATCTTCTCATTATTATTTAGTTTTGTAATTTTTGTAATAGCCATATTAAGTGTTTTGAGATGATATTTCATTGGAGTTGTCATTTGAAATTCTCTAATGATTAGTTGTTGATCATTTTCTATATTCTTATATGTGCATATGCTTTGTATATATACATATGGTTTGTATCTACTTTTTTCACAAATGTCTATCTAAGTCATTTGCCAGTTTTTAATTAGATTGTTTTCGTGCTGTTGTTTGAGTTCTTTATATAATTTGCTGACTATTCTTGACCATAAAAATAGTTTCCCAATATTCTATCTCCCTTCCCATTTTGTCACTGCACTCTGGTGATTTGTTTCTTTGTTTTGTGTAAGCTTTATGGTTTATATAATCCCATTTCTCTGTTATTGCTTTTGTTTCCTGTGTTCTGAAGTTCCTAACCAAATACATTTTGTCATACTAATGTTTTGACGTGTTTTCCCTGTTTTCTTCTAGTAGTGTCATTCATTGTTTTTGGCCTTAAGTAGAGGACTTTACTCCATTTTCAGTTGAATTTTATGTATAATGAGGTGGACGGGTGTAGTTTCCTTTATCTGCTTATAGATATACAGTTTTCCTACCTACACTGTTTTGTCCGGATTGTTTATTCCTCGTATTGTTTTTGAAAATACTTATGTGGATTTATTTCTATATCCTATACTTTTCCATTTAGCTACATGTCAGTTTTCAGGTGAAAACTTTGTTGTTTTGATCACTATAGCTTTGTAATTTGGAAAATCTGTTTTAGTAATATGTCCAGGTTTGTTCTTTTAATTTTCTGGATTATTTAGCTATTTGGGGTCTCTTGTCATTTCATATGAATTTTTGGGATTTTTGTACTTCTGTGAAGAAGCCACTGGGATTTGTAAGCCAACTGCATTGAATCTATTGAGTGCTACGAGTACTATGGACATGATTACAATATAATTCTTCTGGCTTCTAAACTTTGGATATCTTTTCATTCTATGTGTCTCATTAAATTTCTCTCAATGGGTTTTATAAATTTCATTGTATATATTTTACTTCTTTGATTAAATTTATTTTTACATCTTATTTTTTCTGCTATGCATGGGATGCCTTATTAATTTCTTTAAGATGTTCATTATAGGTATAAGAATAGATTCATATTTTTATGCTGATTTTTCATCCAGAACCTTTATTAATGGGATTTATTAGCTTTTAAAGATTGTGTATGCATTCTTTTCATTTTATTTTAAAGAGAGTAGTAAATAAGAAACAAACAAACAAAAAGAATAGCAGCACCATACCAGAATCGCAAACATAAACAGACCAAAGCAAGAATGTTTAAAGTGGTACAGGGTTTCAAGACAAAATAATACAAATTCTCAGTGGTTTTTATATTACATATCACTATCCTCAACTACATTACTTAGATTACCATATGTAAGAATGGAAGATCGTTCAAACCATTAAAGAGAATAAGAAGAAAAGAATATAAAACATTAGAAATAATACAGAGTTTCACTAGACAAGATGGTAAGAATTCACCCCCTGTAATTCCATTGCATATTGTTACCTTCAAATCAGTTGCTCAGATTACCAGATATAAGCATGCAAAATTGATCAGAACATACAAAACTGTAAGCATTAACTATTCCTTTCAATACACCATCAGACATCAGCAATACAGTTATCGCAGCTATTCATATATATATTTATATTTTGCCTTCCTTCTTTCTTGTTTCTTCTTTCCCTCATCTCAGTCATTCCTTCCTTTGAGCAATTTCTTTCCCTTTCCTATCATCTATTGTACATTTTGAGTTTCACTTATTCTTTCATGTTCCTACACCAAGGAGACAATATGATGTTTATACATGTGGGTCCAATTTATTTCACTGATGAGTATGGTCTCTAGTTGTATCCATTCACCTACAAAAGCCTCGAGTTTTTCCTTTTTTATACCTCCAAGAGCACCATAAAAAATTGTGCTGCTATAAACATGGGTACACATATATCGCTGTGGTATTATGTTCTTAATTCTTGTGGGAAAATGCCCAGAAGAGGAATAGCTCAGTTAAATGGGACTTCCAATCTTAGTTTTGTGCATACTTTAGGTATTTCTATATCTTCTTTTCCAATTTCATTGCTGATTATTTCTTTTCTTTAAAAGTTTCAATGTTTAAATTTCTGATATGTGTGCTTCTTTGTAGGATGATTAGCTACCAAACAGATAACTGTTACATCATAATTCAGGTTGTATTCTGCAAGACATTGACTCTACTGAGAACAGAGTTTAATTTAAGGCCAGCCACCCTTCATCACTGATTTGCAAATCAGAGAAGTGGGTGAGGGGCCTGCCTTTGTTCCCATCTTCTATACATTTTTGGTTTCCATGGTAACAGATTGGAATGTTTTAGCCCTGGCCACACGTTGTTTTCCTTGTGCCATGTGGCCAGGTCAGGCTCCAGTCATGAGCCCAACCACAATGCTATATAGTTTCTGTACTCTGTTCTATGTGTCCCCCTTTAGACAACCATATATTTCCTTTATGGTTACAATGTTTATCTAGGGCCAGGGAAGGGATGAAACAACTCAGGCAGGGTCATAGGTGGTTATCTGGGCCCAGGTGTTCTTTGTCTTTGGAGAAGTATTTCAGGGCTAAGTCAGGACTGCAAAGTTAAATTTTTACAACCCCTCAGGGATGTTTCTCAAGACATATTTTGAGGCTTGCACTAAGGCTAGAATTATTCTATTTAAAATGATACGCTAAGAGTCACCATCCCCTACTTAATTACATGTGGAAAAGAACATAGTTTGCAATTTTAGAGCAGCTATTGTAGCTTTCCTCCCTTCCCAAATTAACTTAGAAAGTTGAGAAAAGCAACATGTAGTCTTTCACATGGTTGTTTGGATTTTCATGCAATATATTTGTAATTGTTCGTACATTGTGTCAACTTGAGAAGTTTAGTTAAGTGACTGAACAGAGAGTCATGGTCCTTACTTTGTAAACATACTCATTCTGCCCAAGAGGAGGGCATAGAGAGTGTGTGATTGCTACACCCACCCTGGAGGGAAGTGCTGGCCTGCTTACAATATAAGGGAAGAAAACTTGCTTTCCCCCATTGTGCTGTTGCTGCTTTTGCTGTCTTTTGCCTCGCTAAACTGTTGCCCCTGTGCCATGCCACTGTGCCTTGGAGCCAGCTGATTATGGCCTGAAACCTCCACAGACTGTGAGCTAAATAAACCTTTCCTTCCTTAATTTTGAGTATTCAGTATTTTGTCTCAGCAATGTGAGAAAAGTAACTCAGAAAGAATATGGTACCTAGAAGAAGTAGGGTCATTGCTGACTATATCTGACCATGTAGTTCAACAGCTTTTGGGAGTGGCTTATGAGAAGAGTTTGGAAAGTTTCAGAGATGTCCCCTGAAAGAGTAGTGGTGGAATGCCTTCAGCTGTTCTGTATGGGAGAATCTGGTCAGATCTCAGAAGAGCAGAAGTCTAATAGAAATGCTGTCAGTAAAGTCCAGGCTTGGGAAGTTTCTGCTGGGAGGAAGGACTGCATTGGCTGTTGTACTCCAGATAGTGTATGTTATGGCTTGGCATAAAGTTTGTCTGCATTTTGCTCATGTGCAGAGACGTTGCCTGAGTCTAAACATAAGGGCAGTGGACCAATCAATTGGGAAGAAGAAATTTCAAAGCAATTGAATGTTGAGACTGTGGCATGGCTATTTTGGGGGACTTTTAGCAAGATCTGTGTTAAAAATCAAAAGCAAAGAGCCCAGAAGGATGATTTAAAATGTGAGTTTGGCCAGATAGGAAGCTCCCATAAAGTTGTGGACTACAAACACAGAACTGAGGTGACCTCGATTGTTGAGAGTGAAAAGGTGACTATAGAAGATGGCTGGAGGGCATCACAAGAACCAGCGAGTCTCCACCATTTGCATCCTCAAAACTGAAAAGTGAGAGACTTTGCTCTGAGGAGAAAACCACAGAGCACCATGTCCCATGATGGTGGTGGCTGCACCAGGTTCCAGAATGTAACCTGGTGGTTACATTCTGGAACAATGAAATTGTTCCAGCATGGACAATTTTTTCCTCAGAATTGGTTTCAGAATGCCCAGTGATCCAGGCACTCAACCCTACAGCCAAGAGAAAGGAAAGCCTGGCTACTGCTCCAGGGGTCAGCAGACCTTGGTATTATCCATGTGATGATGGTTTTAGGTGCAAGAATAATGCAAGAATTCTGAGGTTAAAAAGGCTTCCGCCTCAGTTTCAGAAGGTGTGGGAAGCCAGGTAGTATGCCCCTGAGGCTGCAGTGTGTGAAGCTGTGAGTGAGAAGCCAAAGATTCAGTGGGAACTACAGAAATTTGGAAAAGCCAGGAACATGGATCATCTAAGGAAAGCTGCAAGGAAGGAGCAAAGCAGGACCTACAAGAGTAACTGTGGGAGCTATAACCATCAGAAGTGCCATAGAGGTGGAATCATGCAAGACCTTTGGAGCTCACAACTTGCCACAGATTGCTTAAGATGCTGGACCTGGAACTACAGGACCTAATATATGCCCTGCTGGATTTGGGACTTGCTTTGGTCCCAATCCAGCCTTAAAATGAAATCAACACTAAGAGAGAGGTGCTGGGAGAAAATGAGAGGAGTTCTGAATGCCCACTGAACAAATTCAGAGCTCCCTGTTTTGTGGTCTTTCTGATTATGGAAGTAAATATTGGATGAGGTTTAAGTTAATAT
>NW_004955429.1:106478-109411 GCF_000276665.1 Chinchilla lanigera | reverse complement strand
AAAATTTAAAACAATATAAAACTATAAAAATGTTAATTCAAACATACTAAAAGAATATTAAATTGAAATAAAATACAGTATGTATTTCAGCAGCAGATGAATACTGTACTGTACATGATGGAAATGCAGTGGGCCACTACCACTTGCACAAGTTTGCCAACATGAGATTGTACTTGGTGCACTATTGGCTGATGGAATGGAAGGCAACCAACCACAACACTGTTTTCTGTATCCTGGGTGATGATTGGCTCAGTGACCTTAGCATCAGTCTGTTTGCTCATACATTCAACATCTCTCCTTGTCCACTTCACATCACCATTAGTACTGCACAGCTACGTAATTCATGATCTTCATCATTCAAATTGTAGTATACTGCCCTGGTGAGTACCCATATAGAATTTTACATGTTACAATTACATGGGTTTAAGAGTATAGAAAGTGTGTAAGAGCATAAAAAATGTTTATAAGAGTGTGGGAAAGGTTTATAGAGTGTGAGAAGGATTTATAAAGCCTGAAAATAAATATAAATAATAAAAGAAATATAACACCACTATTTCACAGGTTTTCATCTATTGCAGGGGTCTCTGGAATGTCACTCCCACGATAGGTGAAGGATTGATGTACATTTTCTTTTCCATTCCTCCAGTCATCACATTTTGCCTATATCTGTAAGTATTCAGAATCTGTGAAAACTGCTAGGCCTTCCCTTTAGAATTTGAGTCCCATGAATTCTAAGAGCTAATCAATGCATTGGGCAATGTTAACATAATAAATAATGCACAGGCAGTACCAGTGTCATAAAATGCCTCATTTTCTTCTCAACTCATCTGGAATGATAGAGTTGCAAGATTTAGGAAAGGCTATTGGTGGCCATTTTAATCATTTTCTGAAAAATAAGAAGATCAACATTTCCACTTTTTAATGGTGCACAAATTCCTAAGGTAAATAATTACTATGGTATATAAAAATAGCACCATTATAAAGGTGGTTCCACTTTATGTACTCTAGAATTTATTTTCCTCAACATAGAAGGGACAAGAAAGCTGGTGTTTGCTGAACAGTGAGGAGCTGATGCACTGTGGCTGGTCAGCTAATTTCAGCAGCTCTCTATGGGTCAGTGTGCATGCTCTTGTGAAGTGTCATCTACCAATTGTAACCAAATAATGTAAGTTGCAGTAATATTGTACTACCTATGAAGTACAATAGCTCTGGTTTAAGCAAGAAGCTAGTCAGTTTGCCAGTCCCCCTAAAGACCAAGCCCACACTGTGCTAGGTAGCTTTTGGACAATGATAGGTAAAAGCACATTGAAATTGACTAGCACTTTGAAATTTGTTTTTCTTATTAGATATTTATTTTTCTACTTTGAAGTGTTGACTGTTATCAGAACTTCCATACAGATAATTAACCAGAATTGAGCAGTTTCTTCAAGTTTCTGTAGGAAAAATTGGAGCTTCTTAGTCTAAAATTCTGACATCTATCTACATGCTCAGTGTTCAAGAGATTCACAAGAGGCTATCCTTATAATACATCATAATTGAAATAAATATTTCAAAACCTATTGTAGTTAATTTTGTTTCAAATTTAGTTTGGTTTTCAAATAATACTAGTCATGACTCTCAGCTCTGGCACTGGATAAAATGGTGAAATGTCCTTTTTTGTCTGCAGGTTATATTTATCAAAAGAACATTTGGCAGTATTTTCCAAGCAAAAATGCACTCAAGTCCCTTCTCCTCAATGATCCCTAGATCTGGCACTAAAACTCTTTCTAGGCTGGTTCCTCTTTTACCAGTCTGCAAACCCTCCCACCAGAAGACCTCATTCCAAGCTTCTAGGAGCTGTGACAGTTGAATTGCAAGAGAGGACTCCTTGAACTACTGGTTGTCCTTTTTATCTGTGTCTTGCTTTCCAGAGTGAAGACAATGAATTAAAGGCAGTGGGTTTTCTCATACTCCATGAAGTACAGCAAGAGTGACAAATACCTGCTAATACCTTGGAGACCACAAACTTCACTCATTTCCCCTTCATAAAAGAGCTTTTAACTTCTCACATGCTGCCTTTCTAGCCAAATTAATTTTTGGGCATATTGAATCAGAAGGAAAAAAAATGTAATGACAAAAAAAGCACAAGATAAGAATCTTTAGGGAAAGCAACATTATATGTCATTTAAAAAGCTGATGTTCATTTAGCACCTACTCTTCTGGATGTGTGCATTTAGCTCTAGTTGAGCATATTCCACGCATGGGAGATTCTGATAGAAGTCATCGCAAAGACCTCCATGTTAATATTCATCAGAGAATGGATACGTAGGAAGGTCAGCATTAAGGAGAAAAGTTAAAGATTGTCTTAGTGACTTCATTTTAGTAGTACAAAATTGATATGTGTGGGTATGGCATTAAGGTGAAAGTTAATTATTTTCTTTCCTGTTTGGTTATATAAACTTGTCTTCATGAACAAGCCCATAGAGGAAATATATTTTAAAAACCATAAAGTTAATCAAACTATATTCTGTTACTTAAAACTGAACACACAGGGGCTGGGGATTTAGCTCACGGCATAACGCCTTCCTGGCAAGCGCAAGGTCATGAGTTGGATTCCTGGTACTGGAAGAAAAACAATAACAACAAAAAAAACTGAACACACAGAACAGAAACAGGCATCCCTCCATATTCTTCTCTTTACCCATCTCTGTAAATTTACCAAAGAAAAAAACAAAGAAATCCTGTCATTTCGAATTTCCATGAAAACAAGGACTTATTATGTCATGGTTAATACTTGACCAAGTCCAAATATCATTAACATATTAAATAGTTTTAGAACATAGGGTTTACTGTTAGCTATTTCATGTCTATTTAACTAATTCAATTTTTATATACTCACAATGCATCACACATGTTGTTTGTTTGATTCAAATAAGAAAGCTTGTCATTTATGA
>NW_004955429.1:104412-105783 GCF_000276665.1 Chinchilla lanigera | reverse complement strand
AGGCAAGAGATCTCGAATGATGCTGGAACACAGACAAAGCTCACAGGCTTAAAATATTACATTTTCATGTAATCAGATTTTGCAGAAATTTACAATCTAAGTTTATATCTAAGAAAACTAAGTCATTTTCAGGGATACGGATGAATTTTTGTAACCCATTAGCAAAGAGTTAAAATGCAGCCAATGTTGTTTTCATCATTATATAAGTAAGGAATTTTTCCAATATCAGTGATTCACATTGATCACATTCAAAGGAGCTGGCTTAAAGAGAATCACTTTAAGTAAACTTCGGACATTTTAAACATCAAAGTGATTTTCACTGTATATTGAAACAAATGGATCTTTAACAATGTCACAATTTCCTGTATTAGTGAGAGAATGAGAGGAAGAGATAAAGAAGAAAAATGTGAGAACTGCTAATTTTAAAGGCATAGATTGCATCATTCTTGGAACTTCTCTGTAAATATAAATATTCTCCAAATAAAAAGGATGATCTCATTGAAATTATCAAAATTAATTTGACATAATCTCATTTGCTAATCCTTACTCTTATTTCTTCTGGTATTGGAGATCTTGGCCTTATCTGTGGCTTAAACTCTTTTCCCTATGTTTTTTCCTAGTAGTTTTAAACTTTCAGGCGTTGTACTAGACGCTTGGTCTGTTTTGAACTGATTTTTGTACAAAGTGAGCAATAGGGATCTATTCTCACCTTCTACATAGTGGTATCTATTTTTCCCAGCACCATTTGTTAAAGAAGCTGCATTTTCCCCTTAACTTGTGTTCTTTACCTCTTTGTCATGAAGGAAGAGAAGTGGAATTAAGAAAGAATAGAAAAATAAATGGAGATGCAGCTTTTGCAAATGCACAGAAAGCCAAGATATGGGAGGAACAAGGAGAGAGGGTAGGGGGAGGAAATGAAAAACTAATTTAGGAGTGTTATACACATGTATAAATTCCTCATAATAAATGTAATCATTATGTGCAACAAATATGTAATACTAAAACTGTACATGTATACATATACCACTTTAAGACCCAATATTTTGTAAAATGAATAGGCACTAATAAATATGTTTTAGCAAGTATTTTTTCCAAAAAAGGAATCAGATGACTGTAATTTACATGTGATGTATGTAAATGCATCTAATTATAAATATTCTGTACAAAAAAGAATTAACAAATCAAAGATGCAGCCTATAGAATAGGAGAAAGTCTTCACTCTATACTGTTTTGACAGAGGAGTTACATGCATACTATATAAAGAGCTAAAAAAGGATTGGGAATATAGCTTAGTGGTACCAGTGCCTGCCTGGCAAGCACAATGTCCTAAGTTCAGGTCTTGGTACCATAAATAAATAAATAAATAAATAA
>NW_004955429.1:102013-103367 GCF_000276665.1 Chinchilla lanigera | reverse complement strand
GAATAAATCCTACAGTTGATGACAGTACAGAGGTGAGGAGAGTTGTTTCTGGGAACATTTGGATCATTTTTTAGATAGTATTAAAATGTACTGAATTGGCTCTAAGTACAAAGAAAGACAGTAGAAGAGGTTTGTAAGAAGATTTTTGTAACATTTTTGTGTCTGCAGTATAGGAAAGACATGACAGTCTTCAACCACAAAATAAAGACATGATGACTTCAATAAGAAAAAATAATTTTTGTCATGAAAACAAACCATGAAAGAATTGAAATATGACTAAATTTGGGAGAAGATATTTCAGCAAATGTATTTATTCTGAAGAAAGTATTATTTAGAACACATAAGGTGGTCGATTGACTATAAAATGGCCTGGAATGGTGCTCATTTACCAGTTCCTGCAGTTTTTGTTATGTCCGTTTGCACCTCTTCTCACCAGGAGATGGTCACTCTTTCTCTATTTCTTGAGTCTTGCCCTGCTTCTGACCATCACGGGCCACTAATATTACACAAAGGCAATGATGTGCTAATTCGAGCCCAGGCATTGAAAGGCTTTGCAAGTTTCTACTCACTGCCATGATTAGCTCTAGATGGAGAAGACAAGCCTGGCCTAGTTGACTGATGGGTGAAAATGACATGAATGAGACCCAAAGCCCTCTAAAGAACAGCCAACAAACTCTTGAAGCAGTGTGGGCACTCACTGTCCTGTGAATGCATGGGAGGGTTGATTGTGAATAAAGACAGAAGCCTTCTTAGACAGAACACCTCACTGAGTTCAGGAGCAGCTAAACGAAAGGGCACAAACAGATTCATGAGCAAAATAAATGTTTTTTTTATGTTATATCTCACCATTGGGAATGACTTATATACAGTTGCTAAATGTAGTGCAGTTAATGAAACTCTCCAACTTGAAATTGATATAACCCATCTGTAATTTGGCAAAATAAGAACTGGCCCATGACCAGTGAAAAAAGTCAAAGTGAATAAATATACATATATTGAAATACATGAGTATTCAGAGAAATCCAAAACCCAACTACCATATAATTTGTAGAATAAATCACCTCACTAAAATCCCTCATTTTAGAAAAAAAGGAATCAAAGATGTTCCTTGCACAGGGAAACACAGTACATGGCTGACTTAATGAAGAAAGCCAAGCTCTGTGCTTTTTCTAAACCTAATTTTCACTGGTTCTGCTCTCTCTACTGTGGTAAACGAGGAGGAAACAATTCAGAACACATGTACAATCACACATGCACGGGAAATGCACCAGAATGTTGGCTCAGCCAAAAATACCCTAGGAGGCGATCAGGAAGCACACACATTAAGGATACCGTGCAGGAGTTCTGACGCCCA
>NW_004955429.1:86174-101410 GCF_000276665.1 Chinchilla lanigera | reverse complement strand
AAACTGGGTGTGGTGGTGCATGCTTGTAATCCCAGCACCTGGGAGGCAGAGGCAGGATGATCCTTGTGAGTTCAAGACCAGCCTTGGTTACAAAGTGAACTCATCCAGCCTCAACTGCAGAGTTAGACCTTGTCTCAAAAACCAAAAAAAAAAAGAACAAAAACAAAGAAACAAACAAAAAAAGGTAAAATTACTTTTGAATTGAAAAGATCCATATGAAGTAATGTTTTTTCTTTAAAAATTATATTTAATTTTTTTATGAGTATGGATCTGAGCAAACGTTTCTTTCCTTCAGGTGAGTGAGCTCTGCAGACCAATTCTTCATTGATGTGTTTTTGTGTGTTGCTGAGGATTAAACCTAAAATATTATCTGTGTTATGCAAGAACTCTACCCCTCAGCTATACTCTCAACTAATTTTATATTTTATTTGCAGATGGGGTCTCACTAATTGTGGAGGATGGTCTGAAAATTGTGATTATCCTGCTTCAGCTCTGGAGTAGTAGCTAGAAATACATGTATCTCCTGCACACCCAACTAATGCAATCTTTATCTACAAAGGGACTCAACAAATTCTAATAATATAAATGGAAGAAAAACTATTAAAAGAAACACCACAGAATAGTGAAGGAATTACCCTGATACCAAAAGCAGAGAAGGATCCAACCAGAAAAGAAAACTACAGGCCAATCTCCCTAATGAATATTGATGCAAAAATATTCAGTAAGATATTGGCAAACAGAATGTTGCAAATCACCAGAAAGGTAATACACCATGACCAAGCAGAATTCATTCCAGGGATGCAGGAATGATTCAACATATGCAAATCAATAATTGCAATATACCATATCAACAAAGTCAAGGACAAAAACCATATGATTATCTCAATAGATGCAAAGAAAATGACAAATTCCAACACCCAATCATGATAAAAACCCTAAAGAAAATGAGAATAGATGGTCTTTATTCCAATCTAATTAAAGCCATCTATGAAAGCCAACAGCCAATATCATGCTAAATGGACAAAAACTGAAAGTTTTTACTCTAAATTCAGGAATATGACAAGGATGTCCACTGTTACCACCATTATTTAATATAGTTCTGGAAACATTAGCCAGAGCAATTAAACAACAGAAAGAAATAAAAGGAATAAGAATGGTAAGGGAAGAAATTAAGCTACAATATTTGAAAATGATATGATACTCTACATGGAAGACCTCCAGTACTCCACCAAAAGACTTCTAGATTTAATAACCAATTTCAGTAGCATAGCTGGCTATAAAATCAACACTCAAAAATTTACTTTTTTAATTTTAAAGATAAAATAACAAAAAAATTAACAAACACATGTACATTTAAAAATAACACAAAAACAATATATGCAATACAGAATTACAGCCAAAACACTCAAAAATTAATAACACTCCTATAAACAAAAAACAAACTCACAAAGAGAGAAATTAGAGAAACCACAATGGTATCCAAAAAAATGAAATACCTAGGAATCATTCTACATTGAAAACTACATTACTTTGATAAAGGGGATCAAAGAGGATATCAAAAAATACAAAAGTATCCCTTGGTCCTGGGTCGGAAGAACCAATGTAGTGAAAATGACCATTCTTCCAAATTGTTATAAAGATTTAATGCAATCCCGATCAAAATGCCAATTGCATATCTGACAGAATTAGAGAATATATTCCTAAAATACATTTGGAACCAGAATAGACCTAAAATAGCAAAAGCAAATTGCTGATATGCAAATTAAAACAATGGTGAGATTTCATCTCACTCCAGAAAGAATACCTATCATCAAGAAATGTAACCATAACAAATGCTGGCAGGACTGTGGGGCAAAAGCAAACCTCTGCTGTTGGTTGGAATGTAGACTGCTACAACCACTATGGAAATCAGTATAAAGGTTCCTCATAGAACTGAAACTAGAGGTTCCATTTGACCCAGCTATTCTCCTTCTTGGCATCTTCCTGAAAGAATTAAAAGTATCATACCACAGCAATATATACATACCTATGTTTATGCTGGCACCGTTTATAATAGCTAAATCTTGGAAACAGCCCAAATGTCCATCAATGAATGAATGAATGAAGATTTTTTTATACAATGGAGTGCTAGTCTGCCGTAAAGAAGGATAAAGTTGAGACATTCCTAGTTAAATAGATACAGATTGAGACCACTGTGTTAAGTAAAATAAATTGAAAACACATGCTCAAATATTGCATAGTTTCTCTGGTGTGACCAAAAAAAAGTGCAAACAAGTAATACCATGTAGAACAGATTTTGGGAAATGGAAAGAAAATGGTAAAATTAAAGAACAGGAAATTGATTTCTACTAAAAAGATAAATTGTCATTAAGAGAGAAATATAAAAATAATAGAAGAATATAGTGACATTCAGAAAAAGAATTCCTGCATCCCTCTTAGGGAACCAGAGACATTAGTGCAGAAGAATTCACAATTAAAATCTTATCACAATGGTCCTCAACTTTTCTCATTTCTATTACATTGTAGTAATATGTTCAACCACAATTCAAGAAAACACCCTTGTAAACAAAAGAATTTTTAAAATCCAAACATGTTAAATTCACTGTTTTTCCTTTTACATTTTTTTAATTTGAAAGAGAAAAGAACACAAATTTACAAATACAAAGTCATCAACAAAGCAGCACAAAACAATAAAAAAGATACAGAATTTCAAGGAAGGCGTTAGGAGATTAATAATGGTGGTTGTATTACATATTGTTATCTTCAAATTGGTTACTGATAGAATCAGATATAGGCATGTAAGATTGATCAAACCACTAAACTTTAACTCTTCCTTGAATGTGGAAGAATGACGTGACTTCCACTTTTTTAAGTTCCTCTGTGGTCTCTTTCAAGTACTGACCTCCCAGTAGCACAGATCCACTGTATCAAATAGTAATTTTCCATGTTCATCCTTTGCATATTTTTCCTGTCCTGACTGGAAAGAATCAATCATTGGAACAGTTTCATCATGTACACTCATCTCACCCAGAACAACATTGCAGGAGTGTATCAAGGGGCAGAGCACTATGCCTTCATGAAATAGGTGGTGCACTATTCCACATACTTAAAGTGGTTTACATGTGGAGTGGTAAGGAATGTTTTATGTACTTTGGTTCTTTGATTGCCTTACATCAATTATATGCATTAGGAAATAATAATTTCCCAAAGTTCTTGTGAGGTCAGATAAGAATTTATGTCAATTTTTCGGCCTATATTTTTTTTATCCCCCTTGGTGTATGT
The DNA here is from genome assembly GCF_000276665.1 of Chinchilla lanigera. Lineage (NCBI taxonomy): Eukaryota > Metazoa > Chordata > Mammalia > Rodentia > Chinchillidae > Chinchilla > Chinchilla lanigera. Next base: position 98,128 of record NW_004955429.1, on the reverse strand, counting down.
ATTTCTTTCACTTGAAAAGTCAGTCACTGAATTTCCCTGGGAGGAAACACAACTAAATCTCTAAAAATGTGGACATAAAGGACATTTAGAAAACTAGTTTTAATCTGCTCTTCTAGATATGAATTGTCTCCTCATTTACATAAGCTAGTAAATTCTTTGCATAAACTAGCTTGAGTAGTATGAATTAAGCTTATATACCTTTATAATACAAGATTAATTCAACCATCCATTAAAATGATTGTCATGATAATAGGTGCAGTTAAATAGTTTGAATGATGCAAATTTCCTACCTTCAGTGACACTGGATAATGAATAAAATATAGGTCAACGTAATCCAAGTGAAATTTTTTCAGTGTTTGTTCCAAACTAGGTTTGATCAGCCCTGCTCCGTGGAAAGTACACCAAAGCTATAGAGGTGGAAGAAAACATACTATTCTGCATTAATAAATTATTCAAATTTGAAAATTTATTTTCCCTAATATTTAGACATTATTGTACTGGATAGAAACTGATGACCACAAGGGAAAATATTTCTTGTAGTTTTTGTATTTTCTTTGATCTGGTCAATCCATGTTAACTCTCCTATGCTTGCTTGTTATCAACCAATGTATTGAACAATCAAAAATTATTTAAGGCATAAAATTTTACTAAGTAATAATGATGTTCATGAATTTCTTCATAGAGTTTGGAAAGCTATTATTAGTCTAATCATGGATTCAATTCATTAGAGTGTTATCATTCCTTTATTTACATAAGTAAAAGGAAATACATCTTGAGCATTTTATTATGTGCTAGATATAAATTGAGACTCCAGCTCTATCTTGTTCAAAGTACTCTCCTATACAATTCTCTGATATTCATAAAGAAAAATTGATGTTTCGAATTATAAGAAATTTTAGAAAGTTACCCAGGATTGAAGGAGAGACAAAATCTAATCAGAGTTCTAGTAGATTCTACAGCTCATGCTAAATTACAATGATTTGTGTTAAGGCTCAGAAAATTAACGGGAATTTCAGGTGACAAATTTGTAGAGAGTAATCTTTCTCTGCTTTTGATAGTATGTCTTATATGTGAATTATGTGAGTAAAATTTGTATCTGTAAAAGCTTTTTACCAACTATTGACCATTTAACATAACAATTATTTCATAACTTTCACATTTTATTAATTTGCACAACTGGTCATTATATAAGCAATATCTTTGATGTAAGGAATACATCTTCTTTCTTCACAGTGCCATCTTTAATTTTGCTTCTAATAACCGGTCCTAATTCCTCTTCATTTTTATATGCATAAGCAGAATCGATGTGGCAGTACCCAGCATCTATCACTAATTTAGTCACCTCTATTGTATTAATCTTCAGAACCTAAATGAGTCACCACAGTTTCATTTGGTGATAATTGCTAGGAGTGATAGCTTGAGGTTATCAAAGTGCTCAGTGCACCAGTTTCGATGGATGTTGTTATTATTTCAGTGTTGTCCTCAAACCAATGAATGGTGCAACAAGGAATGAGTTCCCTGAACTTTAAATTCCCACTTTTCTGTTGGCTTTAAGGAAATATCTAAGAACAACTGTTAATCTTACAGTCAGAAGACGTAACCTTAACTTAGTTCTGCCTTACAAGTGAGGAACTTGAACACACTTTGTCTGGGTCTTTCTTAGACTTTAGCATCCCAGAACCCTCTTTGGGCCCAACAATCCTGCCTAATAATTGATATCACAAGTCCAAGGAATGTATTAAGTTCAGTGAATTTCTGGAGGGACTCACAAAACTCAGAGTTCAGTACAGTCATGCTATCTCTTATACTATGAGGGTACAACAAAAAATTAACATGAGAAATGTTGCACAGGTTGAAGTATAGAAGAAACACAATGGAAATGCTTATGTGTCTTTTCTCAGTGCAGACACAGGGAGCATACTGAATTCCACCTGCACTAAATTGTGATAATACATAGAAGATGTTGTCCACAAGGAAAGCTGTTAAATCACTTCCTAAGATTTTCACAGAGGCTAGTTAAATTATCACCATCTGCTAGTGTTCCAGTCTGCCAAAGGAAACTCCACTGTTTGTCCAGGCAGTTTAGTTACCCTGGTATTTATGGTCTCTTATGAAACGATAATAAATAAAAGTTCTCAGTGACTGCAGGCCCAGATTAACAATAGACATTTGAACAGACAGACTTGTGCTATGTCAGTTCTTTTCTACACAGTCATTGTATCTGCATGACAAAACTAATTTCTGGCTTGGAAAAAAGTTGGGTAGGTGATATAGATTGATAAGAAATTATCCTCATCAAGTAAGGGATTGTTACAGAAATGGAGGAGAGGGAAATGAAGAGAAGATCACCTACACAATTAAGACATGCTAAATTTATGGCCAACTTCCCAGATAAATGTAATCTTTATGTACTAACAAAAATAAAAATTTAAAATAAAACAAAGGGAAGTTTTGACTGGAGTGAAATCTATAATTGTTTTATGGCTAATCAAATTTGTAGTTTGCAAGTAAAGGATAAAAAGGTAAATCAAACACACTTTTTAAATATACGTTTAAAATTTCAGAAGCATGTCTTCTCAAAAACATTGCATGGATTGAGGAACAAAGTCCTACATTACTCTGATATCCACTGTAACTTTCTTAGGTGTGAGGGCACTTGGAGATCTACCAAGGCTGAATTACTAGTGGTGTACTTGAACCTTCTCTTGCCTTCACGTACTTTGCCATACCAAGTAGATAACTTTTGGCATATGTCTTCAGAATTATATTCCCCATATTTTGTTGTATCTTACAAAAGGGAAAAGTATGAATTCAAAGTCCAGTCCTTTGTTTAATAATTGTCTGAGGGTGAGATTGGAATACAAATTATCTTCAGGTCTAGCCAACTTTCAACTCTCCTGCCCTCATTTCTATAGAGTTTCTGTATGATTGTGTGTTAAATCTAATGTACAACAACAAGGACCAATGATTCACACATGACTTTAGGTTCCAGTTTCTCCTCTTATGAGGCTATAATGTACATTCCTGTTAATTTTGCAGAGTTCAGAGAGCTGGGAAATTCTACTTAGCCCAGGTCTGGTATTTACAGTGAGACACTAAGGGCTACCCCACACCAGAACGGAATATTCCCCATAATTTTTTATATTTCTCATTTCTATTAATTTTAACAGACTGACTTCTTTGGGTTTTACTTTTGAGAAGGAAATTTCCTGAAATATATGTATACAGAAAGCAAATCTTTTGCAATCAACACTAGGCAAAGAAAATGACAGGCAGTGTTCTTAATTGTTGACATTCAACTTTCCATCATGCTGTAAAATAGACTGAAATAAAGAAAACTTGTACTGAGAACAATCAACATGTGATGACATGATCAGTTTTTTTTTAACATGGTCAGTTTCTGATAAAAAGTAAAGTGTAATCAACTTCTCTGTTTTACATGAAATAGAGCGAAACTGCAGAGTAACTAAGAACACCTCAGCCCCCTTATAATCACACAAGAACTCAGGTACTTGACAACACAAGTTGGCTTCCAGGCATTGCAGATCAACTTTGGTTTTGACCCTCAACCCAAATGCAACTCTCATTACCTCTTTAGGTGCAAAAGTGCCAAAGCTCAATACAGGAATGAAGTGACCATCATTTAATTCCACTCGCTAATGTTTGAAATTCATCGCTTGTTCTTCCTCTGACTGAGCAGATACTATCTTTTCTACCTTCACTGGGTACAAGCATAGCAAAAAGTCATCATCCCAAATACTGGTGTAATCTTTATCCAGTGTCAGGGAGCATGACTAAAGTTAGAGCAATATTCCATGTTTGAGAAAAGGATTGGAATTAGTTCACTTACATGAATGAAAATTCTTATGTGAGTTACTATATAGTGACAAAAGCTTTCATTTCTTTACATTTCTCTCTAGATTCTTCTATATATTATTATGAATACAAAAGATAAACAATTACCAGATATTGGCTCAACTAGAAACCTAGAGATGCTTGCTTTCTTCTTGTATTTCTTTACTGCCTTACAGTCTTGTCAAGATGAAGTCATTTCTTAATCATATGTTATTTGAAAAATTGAACTATTTTATACCAGAAACACACAAAAAGAACTAAAGAAATGACAGTGGGTAATATCTAAGGTTCTTATCCATAAAATGAATTATAAGTAAAATTGAAAAAGTTTTTAATTTTCTCAAGAAAAAAATATTTCTCATTTCCTCTTTTATAGTTTTGTAACTGGAATGCTTAGTGTTGATGACTGTGCATAAAAGTGAAATTTGGAGTGCTGCCTCATGGAGGATAATAATTAGCAGATATTGGAAATCATTTGCCAAGGTGCTTCTAGGACCTTAGTATCTGTGACATCTGTCCTCTGTTATATAACCATAAGGAATGTACTTTGCTCTTCTGGCATGATTAAGTCACTTCCTCATCACAGGCTATTTGAAGCAGGGAACTATTCTCCATTAGAAACACACAAAAAGTACTAAAAACTGACTGTTGAGAATTTTTGAAGTATTAATTCACAAAAGAATCATAAGTCAAAATATAAAGAGCTTCTAATGTCAATAGAACGATTCTTCACATACTCTCTTTTGGATTTCCCAGTAAGGATGCTCAGCCTTGGTCAGTGTGCAGTGAAAAAGGAGCTCAGAAATTTGCTTAGTGAGAGATAAACAACAGATGTTGGAAGTCATTTGCCAAGGTGCTTCTAGAGTTTTAGTGTTTTTTGTATCAGTGCTATGTTATATAACTATGAGAAATAGACTATACATAATGTGTCAAAAGGTACACAAAAATTAGATCCCCCAAAGGACCTCATCAAAGAATACATGAGAAACTTCACAGAAAAGGTACAAGTGGCCAATAAATACATGAAGAAATGCTCAGCATACCTGGCCATTAGAGAAATGCAAATTAAAACAGTGCTGGGATTCTATCTTATCCCAGGAAGAATGGCCATGTTCAAGAAATTACATAATAACAAATGTTAGGGAGGCTGTGGGACAAGGAAAATTCTACACTATTAGCAGAAAATAAGTTAGTATAATCACTCTGGGAATCAGTATGAAGATTCCTCAAAAAAATAAAACTAGAAATTACATTTGACTCAGCTATTCCCTCTTGAGATATCTTCCTGAAATGTAAAGACTTCATACTATACTGACACACATGTATGCCTTTTCATAGAAGCACATATCCATTTTCATAGTAACTAAATCTTAAAATGGGCCTATATGTCCATCAACAGATAAATAGATAAAGAAAATATTGCTTCAACACACAGTGCAGTACTACTGTGCCATGAAGGAAGACAAAATATAGTTATTTGTAGGTAAATTCATGCACCTTGAGACCATAAAATTCAGAGAAATATATCAGACATATAAGCTGAAATATAGTGTGGATTCACTTATATAGGAAAGCAAAGTATAAATAAAAATAAATTGTATAAATAAATAAAATATAAATAAAATAAACCAAAGTATAAATAAAAATAAAAGTATGAACAAAAGTGAAATACAAATGATAGACTAGAAATTAGGGAATTGATCTTTCTCAAAGAGAAGGGGCTCCAGAGATGGAGAGAAGAAAAGAAATAGGGAGAGAGAGAAGGAGTGTAAAAGGAATTCTATATTATATGCATCAGTACTAATTTCTCATATTATGTAGATCAAACCCATACTATTAAATAACAAAAAGAAAACCCCAAAATTATTGGGACAAATAATAATAGAATAAATTCATAATGAATGTTTAATTGGGAAATTGAAAATGTATACAAATATTTGATATAATTTATACCCTTCTGGAAGGTATTCATAAAGAAAAAATTAGAAAATCTGGCCTTATTTTATTTTGGTATAGTTGGTTGAACTTTGATACACTGTTACAAAGAATATTTGTAGCAATTAAAAGTAAAACATATGAGATCTGCATTAATGAGGATTTTTCCTAATGATGAATGTCTATAAATGGGCCACTTAAAAAGAGTGAGAGATGTATTACCATGAATGTCATGGCTTACTGCAAACATGATTACAAAAACTACAGTACAAGTCAAAAATAGCAGTTGCTTCTAAATGAGGGCTCTCTGGGTGATTATTAAATTAGCATATGTCTTTTAGTCACTCAGCATTAATGTTTATCACATTTATAATCCAAGAAAATGTTCACCTATAAAAGGGGAAAAGCTCAGCTCCTGACAGAATTTGCTGACAGATACCCAGTGTTCATTCTCAGTGATAAATGTGAAAAAGCTCTGCTGTCTCTAGAACACTGGAATTCATCCAGACAGCACTTCATTAAGAGAAATGTTACCATGAACCAAATCACTATGCCATTAACTCTGCCTTATATCCTTAAAATTCATTCCATAAATTAGATGGATAACATGTAAACACAGTTCTTGAGGTTGTTGTAACCAACTATATTTGAATTACTTCAAATGGGACTATCTTGGGAAATTTCACTGGAGGAATCTATTGTCGGAAAGATTAGTTTAAGGTTAGTATCACCTAGATTCCATCATGTTACCCATCCTCATACCTCCCTTCCCTCTCACAGCTGAAATGTCTACCTAGGACTTCTTGATTTTATTTACTATGAGCTGTACTTACTGCACTTCAATCAGGTAACAAAGGATACATGCGAGCTTCAGTTTGACTGACTTTGTGTGGTGTGTGCAGGAGGTGTGATTGTCACTACACTGTGCCCTCTCCTACATCATCCTGTTGTTTCTCACCTTGCTTCAGCACTGGGCAACTGAGACATGAGAGATACCACTACAAATTATATAATAATATTAAAAGTTCACAACCTTGGGGGGATACATGACGAGCTGTCCAGAGGGCACTCAGTCTATAGACAATGGGATGGAGATGTCTGCTTTAAACAAGTAATTGTCTAGCAAAATTCTATAATACTCATTGGCCAGTGTCAAGCAATTTCTTCATTTTTCCACTGAAGTACTAATAAATCACAACATCAACATTTTGTTGACATGAATTTACATGCTAAATTTACAAAGGATTTGAAATATTTTGTATCAATGCATGATAATTAACATAAATATTTTCCAAGTTTTCTAATTTAAAAGAGTTGTAGGTTTATTTTTATAAACAAAACTAGAAATTACTAGCGTTGGATAAAAATGGGGAATTTTCTTTTTGTTGGTAAGATATAGTATCAAAAATATTATTTGAAAGTATTTTTCAAGCAAAGATGTACCATTATGTGCCTCACTTACACCGTTCATTAAGGACAGTGAACTGAAGGCAATGTGTTTTCTCATGCCTCTGTGGGTGAGAACAGTGACTGATACACACTTGGCAACTTTCCTAGCAGTATCTTGTTGGCTACTGGCCAACTCCACCCTTTCCCACCCTGTAAAATACCTCTTATCAGTTCCCACTCCCTGCCCACAGACTTTCAGCCAATTCAGTTTTGGGCCATAAACACTCCATGTAAGTAACACAAAAATACAAAGCAAGAATCGTTAGGTAAAAAACTTTATATTTTTTAAAACAACTGATGATAATTCACTGCTTGCTCTTATGGGTGGAGTTAAATGTGTGGAATGTGAGTTGTGAAAAACTCACAATTGATTTGGCCACAGATGATACAGCTAAACAGCAGTACCTGAGGTTTCTCCTGCGTCACTATCCACATTGCAGATCTTCTGGCAGCTGTCATGAGAACAGTTTCCATGTTACTATTCATCAGAAATGGATAGTTAGGGCGGTCCATGTAACTAAAATAAAAAAAGATGTGTAATATAGTTTGGATTATTCCATTTCTACATACATAAAACATCCGTTAGGATGACAGTTGATCATGTTTTTGCTGACGCACTGTAAAATCTGATATTCTTACTTTCATGAACATATATTTATAAAATTTTTTTAAAATTAAAATTAATCAAATGTATTTCCTGACAATAATTAAATGTATAGAGCACACAGAGAAAATCATTCAATTTTCATCTCCCTTATCACAGCTACAAATCTGCCAAGATGCAAAAAAATAAATCCTGTCTTATTTGAATGTCTCAATGAAAACAGAGATTAATTAAGACAGGCTTACTATAAGGACTAGTACAGATATTCTTTAAGATAAAATATATTTTAAGATGTACAGTTTACTACAGGAAATTTTATTTTATTTCATTAATTTACTTTTTATTTACCCACAACCAATCACACAACATATTCTGTTGGACTCAGCTATTGAAAGAATGTCGGGGCAGGGGATTTAGCTCAGTGGCAAAGCGCCTGCCTGGCAAGTGCAAGGTCGTGAGTTCGGTTCCCGGTACCGGAGAAAAACAAAAAACCAAAACAAAAAAAAAGAAAGAATGTCATTCATAAGGTAGACTTCCATTCCTAAAGAACTTGACATAGAGTTTTAGATCACTATACTTTAAAAACAACACAAAATATAAAGTAATAAAATCAACAGTCGCTAAAATGTTTTGTAAGGAGCAAAAATTACTGATTGCTTGCCACTCTCAGTCTCTAACTCATATTCCCACCTTGCCCTTCATGATTATGTATACTAAAAATATTAGCAGTGTCAAGCATGCATTTGTTAATTGTTGAGAACATGTAAATATGGATGGTCTATTCCTCTTTCAAATATATAACTTCATTAAGAATTAAAATTCCCACAGGCAAAGGAGAAATATATTCTATATTTGCTCTCGTTTATAACATAACACAACATTTATAACATATATGTATATATAACATTTATGCATGTTTCACATATATGTATATATGTAAATATTTATCATATATGTGTATATATATATATGTATATATGATGTCAGAATCCATAACTGTAGAGCATGAAGAAAGAACAAAGATTTTGTGATGACTACAAATTTATATAGTCAGGTTTATATTGCACAGATTTACCTAGGTTTTAAATTTTCTTCTAAATAAATACTTTATCCTATGCCCTGAGATATCTACATTTTAGAAACTCAAACCAATTGTTCTACACGTTCCCTCCAAGGCAGCCTTTAGAGAGGCCAATGTAGTGTTTGGGTTCCAAGCAGACAAGTACTGAAAAAAGAAGGGAGAGAACTAAAACTAAATAAAATGAGACTACAAATATTCCAAAGTTACTAACTGAGAAGCATGTCAAAAGTTTCTGCTCAGGCCATCAAGGACTTTTGTGTCCTCAGAAGTCACCTGGAATTCAAAGACTTAACACACAAGAAGAAAGTTTGAGTGTATTTACACTGTGCACTTGCCAGTGTTGAAAATTCAAGTGAAACATACTGGAAGGTGGAGAGACAAGTTTAAAATACCGGAGAAGTTTCCAAGAAGTACTAAAGGTAGTAATGAAGACACTCTGGTGTTCAATGAGTATCAGATGAAAATTAAGTAGAAATTGCTTTTGAGATAGAATCAAATGCGACTGCAAAGCTCTACAGAGAAGACAATAATCCACAAAGAAAATTCTTAAGAGATAAATTCTAAGGAATTTCTTGTATCAAAAATGCCAATGTTCATCTAATCAGTGTTTCACAGATAACATTTTGTCATGTTTGTGAGCAGCTCACTCTATTAGCTCTGACTGATAAATTTTGTCTCTATACTGTGTAAATAAATTTCCTTCACAAACTCAGCATCAGTGAAATGTAAGCACAGCACGTGATTTTCCTACAATTAGCTATAGTGTAATTATTTCAAACTTCATTATGCTTGCAAATCTTAGAAGAGCAATCAACTGTCTCAGAGAGTAGAAATAAGGCTGGGGTGATCCCTCTTGTAGCCGGTGAGTTTCCACAGATAGCCCCATAGTCCCAAATTATTTGCTCTTTTCACATAAAACTTCTCAGTATATCTGTGATTGTTAGTCCTGCTGTGCAAATTTGGCTCTGGGTAGAAAATATATAGTTTCTATTTAGGGAAGACATACACAAATGGGGACACATAAGTGCATAAAAGTAAAGAAAGTCCTGTCATAATAGGCTGAGACAGTAAGGAGGGGTGGATGACACTGTCATGCCCAGTGAGTGATGGCAGGAAAGCACAGAAGAAGAACAAAGCCATGTCCATCTGCAATGCCTCCCTGAGCGGCATAACTATACTTGCAAATGCACTGCCCATTTGGAGAAGAACAAGCACACTACCTCCACCTCCAAACTCCTATGAGGCCAAGATTATCTACTACTTTAGCCGTAGGGAAACTTTACAACACATAGAAACTCAAGACAAATATCCTTTATGAATATTAATGTAAAAATTCTCAACAAAATAGTGCACCAAATTTAGCAGTCATTAAAAAATACTGAACATATTACTGAGAGAGTTTTTCCCAGAATTCAAATATAATTCAACTCAAAAATTTCAGACAATGTAACACACCATTACAAAGGAATAATGGTGCATAAAAGGCATAGTCATTTCAAATGATGCAAAAAATTATTTGACAAAATCCACATCAAGAAACAAACATGCAACAAACTAAAAATGGAAGGACCTTCCTTAACATAGTAGAGAGTACATTGAAAAGTCCATAGATAATGTCATACGCACAGGTGTAAGTCTAAAAGTGTTCCCCTTTAAATGGGAAACTTTACTTAATTCTTGTTTTTTCCACTTCTGTTCAACATAGTATGGGAAATTATAGCCAGAAAGGCTGATAAAGTAGAAGTAGTAAAAAATCATGCAGTGTTGGGCTGAGGATTTAGCTCAGCCGCACAGCGCCTGCCTGGCAAGCGAAAGGTCATGAGTTCGATTTCTGGTACCAGAAGAAAAACAAACAAAAACAAAACAAAATGAAACAAAAAAATCTGGGGCTGGGGATTTAGCTCTGCGTCACAGCATCTGCCTGGCAATCGCAAGGTTGTGAGTTTGATTCCCGGTACTGGAAAAAAAAAAAAAAAAGAAACAAATAAATCATGCAGTGTAGAAGGTAAAAGGTGAGTGTACATGATCACGAACAACATGACCTTATGCATAGAAACAAATCCACAGATTTTACAAGTAAACTATTAGCCCAATAAATGAATTCAGAAAATATGTGAGATACAAAATTAACATGCAAAAATTTGTTGAATATGTATATTCTAACAATAATTAAAAGAGGAATTTAAAAAGGAATTGAATTCTATTTACAATAGGATTAACACTATAAAAATACATTCAAGCAAAGGAAGGAAATTAAAGAAGTGTACAGTGAAATATAAAGCCTTTGCTGAAGTTATAAATAGAGAACATAAAATTACAATGACAACCCGTGGTAACAGATCGGAAGTCTTAATATGGATAACACAGAAATACTATCCAGAGTAATAGACATAGCCACTGCAGGTTTTCTTCAATTATTAATGATGCTGCTTTTCCATGAAACAGGAAAAAATGCCAATATTCATGCAGAGTATGTAGGATCTCAGTGGCGTCAACAAATTTGAAAAAGAATGACATGGGGATTCTTATGCTTACTCATTTCAAATTTAATAAAAAGCCTCAGTATGCAAAATGGTAAAAAAGACAGACATAAATAGAGAGATGGACAGATAGATACATAGACAAAATTTAATATCCAGAAATAAACACTTACACATATAATATAATTATATTTACAATTCTTCCAGACCATTCAATGAGGAGATATTTTTTTTTTGCAAAGAATGATGCTCAGAAACTTGATACCTAGAATCTGCAACCAGGCCAATCCTTAGCTCACCAGGTTGTTCTTGTACTTTCTGTTCTTTGCATTCTTTTTTATTAATAGTTGCCATGTTCCTACAATGTCAATGATAGTTCCTTTCACTGAAAGAGAAAATTCTAGGGAAAATGTAGGTTTAGTGGAGTACACATTCATTTCTTCAATTGTTCAAAAGTGGATTTCAGTTTGGTTCTCTGAACACAGCCATGTGGAGTTGCTCTGCTGGAAGACAGCAACATGAGCCTGAGGCTCAAATGTGATCAGGGTGG
>NW_004955429.1:75549-86056 GCF_000276665.1 Chinchilla lanigera | reverse complement strand
GGTTCCCAGTACCAGAGAAAAACCAAAAACAAAAAAAAAAAAAAAAAAAAAAAAAAACAACCAGATATTTGTAGTCATTGTTTAATGCTTGATCATTAAACTCACATAGCAGGTGAGCTATTACAGTGAGAGTTAGAGAATGAAAAGACACGAGGGCAGAACAGTCCACAAGGAAGAGTGAAGCTAAGTCATACACCGGCAGGATAAGAGGAGTTGCCAGAAAGGTAGAAGGAATATGAGAAGAGTATTCTGTCAACCAGGTCAAGAAAGGGCGATGAAAAGGTTTGATTGAGACATAGGTGGAACCTTCTGAGGATCCTCCACTCCAATAGGATTGGAAAAGAGTTGCCAAGTTTCGTGGTATGGAACTTACAGGACCTGGTGGGGGCAGTTATGGAGTGGTAAGGACAAATGCATTTCAGAGAAAGAGGACAGGAAGTGAGATCATGGATGGCATAATGAGGACAAACACTTAAACACACAATATTGCCAAAGTTAAACATTGTCATTCTGTGAAGTTCAAATCATTTGGAAGAACATTGGCACAATGATGCAAAACTCATTCAAATCTTAGAATGCTTTGTTTCGCCATTTACTTCCCGGGATTTATTGACCAGAGAGCAGATAAAATATGTCTGAAAAAGACTTTCACACATAAGGATATTTTAATTACATTTTCACTTGATGCACATATAATTGGAATTTCACAGATCTACCACAGGTAAAAAGAAATAATTCAGAGGAGGCCATGATCTCAAAAAGGACTCAAAATTTTCCCCATACTTGAAGAGACTGAATGTAGAACCCACTTTCTTTACACAGCACTCACTCTCTGCATCAATAGTAAGTCAGTAGTTTGACTAAATTTTCCATGAATTATCAATTTATTAAAATATAAGATTAAAACCTTCAAAAAACTCATCTGAAACATTTCTGGTTTTCCATTAACTTCCTCTCAGAACAAGCATGCCTCTTCTAGTCTGCACACCTGTTAAATTTTCCCCTAAATAATGCTGTTCTAACCAGTGGCTATGTAGTCTCACCATGCAAATATTTGCAGTTTTCTGCTGAGAAGTCTGCTTCAGAGAATAAATAGACACAGTAAAAACAATTACTCACTTGAGTTCCATGACAGTTTACAATTTATTATTTATAAATCAAGTAGCACCTCATTTCTCTTGCCATCTTCTCATTCCTGCTTTCCTATCTCCCCAGCTTCTTCCATACATCACAATTCTCCCTCTACTCTATGACTCAGTAGTTCTCATTGTATACAGAGTGGGACAGTTTGAATCTTTTCAGACTGCATTAACTCACATTGGTCATACAGATGATCCTCTGAACCAGCCAATTTTTTGATTGAACCCTCTAATTTGGAGGATTCATGATTAGGCAGCTGATGGAATTGATGGAATTATGTATATATATGTAAGTGAAGGGTTTCCTTTTTTTCTATGCTGGAGAGTAAAACTAGGGTCTTCACATTGAATTGCATCCCCAACTCTTGCTTTATTTTTTATTTTCACAATGGGTACGAGTAAGTTCCTAAGTTGTCATAGTTGAGATCGGACTTGTGATTCTCCTGCCTCAGGTTCCCACAATGCTGGCATTACCCCCAGTGTGCCTAGTTGAGTAAGGGATTCGTAGCCTGACCCCTGATGTTACTTGCTGTATCATACAAGTCCAGTTCTACTTCAGGGTCAAACAGAAACCTCATGTTCAAATGCTTTCAACAATTCCCTCCAAGAACTTCAGCCCTTAAAAGCAGAAAAACCACGTTTCATAAATTTTTCCTTGTGTTTTCAGTTGTCCACAGCATGCTTTACTTTACGGCATGCAAATGACCTCATAAGATCCTAGTAGTCATGCTTGTTCTTAAATCTGTGTAGACAACTAAGACCATCATGAGAAAGTGATGTCAGTACCTGGTAGTCATTGTACATTATCCATGGTGAAGTTCTCCACACAGGGAAAAGGTAAAGGGTATAACCTCTACCATAGGTCCTACCTTGTTGATGAGTCCTCAGATTGATGGTAGTCATGCTCCTCTCCATAGATCCACCAGCCCTTTTCTCCTCCAGCTGAAATGCACCATGGACACAAATGCACACAGAAGTCTATTCCCAGAGCAGCTCAAATCAGTTGCTCCCTGTTTGTCCTGAAAAACACATGAGCCCAGAAATCTCAAGGTTTTTTCCTTGCCTCAAAAAACCAACAAGTGAATGAGGTGCTAGACTTGGTAATAACTTACTCATCTTTTAACATATCTCCATAGAATTCAAGCTCAATTTTCATCCCCATTCAAATACTCATTTATTACTTTTATATTAGCAGTAAATTTATAGAAGAAAAATGAACACATAGTTTCAAAACTAAATAGAATGTAACTATTTTATATTTTAGTAATTATAAATTATATTGTAAATACTGAGTAGATTATGATTTTTTTCAAATCAACTACTAACTCTTAATAGGGACATTTTATAAAATTGTTTATGATCCTTTCTATTTAAATACAGGTATTTCTAATTTAATGACTTACCTGTTTAATTTCTGTTAGACAAAGGACCAAGGTAGGCTTTTTTTATTTAGGACTCACTATTCAGACTTACAGTGTATCTTTTTTTTGCATAGTTCTGTACATTGAGTTTATATGGCCTCAATTTTTGTACCATATACCTTGTTTATACAACACTGTGTTTTTTGCCGATTCTACTGCATAGTGCAGTAATGTGATTTTATGTTGTTATATATTACAGTACTATATGTAAGAGTTATACAGATTCTAGCAAAGTCATCCATTTGGAGTTTCCAATTCTTTGTTCTAAATATTGTAATACAGTATATATAATCACACAATTTTTCATTCAGCAACCAATTCACTTAATAACCTAGTTATAGGAATGAAAGTATGTCATTAAGTGAAGACCTTAATTTACCATTTCCTAATAGATACTATAAATTCACTCATAGCAATATTAGTGCCAGTCTGAAAGGAGTGTGGCTATTAGCTACTGAATAAAGTTATAGTTAGATTTCCATCAGAGAAAGGACTTATATATAAAACATATAAAACTGAAAAAATTAGAACCCTAAATTCAAAAACCCAATTCAAAAAATGGGCATCTGAGATGAATATACACTTCTCAGATGAAGAAATTACAGGTGGAAAATAAATATATAAAAAATGTTCAACATCAGTGGTCACTCAATAGAGGCAAATTAAAACAACATGGAGATTCCATCTCCATGATAGCCAGAAAGAATGGCTATCATCAAGAAATCAACCAACAACAAATGTGGGTGGGTCTATGTGGGAAAAGGAGCCCTTCTCCACTACTGTTGTGATTGTAGACTGGGACAGCCTTTGTGCAAATTAGTGTGCAGAGTCCTCAACTAGGACTGGAGGTCCCATTTGACCCAGTTATTTCCCTTCTGTATATCTGCCTAGAAGAATTAAAAACATCATACTACAGTAATGTATGTGTACCCATGTTTACACCAGCAGAATTTGTAATAGCTTAATCTTGGAAACAACCAAAATGCCCATCAACTCAGAACTGGAATAAAAAGATGTGGTCTTCTATACATTGGAGTACTACTCAGCCATAAAGAAGAATAAACTTGGGACTTTTATAGGTAGATGGATGAAACTAGAGACCATACTCATAAGTGAAATAAATCAGATTCGTAAGTATAAACATTGCATTGTCTCCCTAGTATGAGAAACTGAAAAAGATCCAAAATGTACAATAGATAATGTGAAATGGGAAGAAACTATTCCAAAGAAAAGAGAAACTGGGATAGGGGAAAGAAGAAAAAGGGAAAAGAAAAACAATATATATATTTATTGATCTATATATATTTATTGATATACATATATATATATATATATACACACACACATAAGATAATTAAGACAGTTATAGCACTAGTTTCTCTTAGTTCAGTGAAAAGAAATGTTTGTCCTAATTTTGTTTGGACAGTTTTTCATGTTTCTATCTTGTATTCTGAGCAACTACTTTGAAGTTAACAATAAGCAATGTATTATCCATTCTTACTCTCCTACTATCATTTTTGAAATTTTCTTGTTTTTCTTTAAAATAGCATTTTAAAAAGTTACAATTAAGGCACTAATTTGAAGAAGACTATATTTAATCAGTTAAACAAACAGTACCCTAGTACTGGGTATAGGGAGTGGGTAGTACATTTTTTATTTTCTCTGATCTTGAGACTGATAGCCCAAATGATGAGAGAATTTGGATCTCTTTCCCGAAATCCATGTCACTTATTTTGAGAGATTGTAGTTCAAGGACCTAAAATTTTTTCTTTATATCAATGGTAGCGAAAATCAGAAAAGCTATGTAATAATCCCAATATTAGACCTTCTTACATTACATTTCTATAATATCTTGCTTATATCTAAATGGAAATGTTGGGAGTCTACTGACCTGTCTCTGCTGACTTGTAGGTTCTGAACTTAAACATTCTGGTAGTACATGTACCTTATAGACTATCAACTTCAGTGAGGGAGAAAAAAGGCAGAAAATTTAAATAATCAGAAGGTAGACTAGGGAACAAAGATCAAAAGGGAAAATTCAAATATGTTCAAAGACAATGCAGAAGGAGATCAGCCTCGGAATACAAAACAATACAATGTGAATTCCATTGTCTTCAAATTGTGATCTCTATAATTCACACCAGAAAGGATGTCCACCATATCACTAATTCCAGGTATTCCCTGATGTGACCAAACTTTTGACAGTTCTCACTGACTGTGGACTATATCTCAGTGTCTATGAAGAGGTATGCTCTGTAAAAATGTTGCACAGTTTGTGTAGACAATAATTTGTGAGAGAAGAGAGTCATTGCATCAAGAAACGTGTGAAACACCAAACATATTTTGCCTTTCAAATAGCATGACTGAGGAAATCAACATGTGTTCCTGGAAGTGTTGGTAAAACTTTAACTATGTGGAGACCTTTGTAAAAGGTTGAAATTTAGAATTTCTTTTTAGAACAATTTTAGCACAAGAAGAAACCTCCCACATACTCACCAACAAGTCCTCCACTTTGTTATACCTTATTGTCAGATTAAAAAAAGAAAGAAGGGGCTGGGGATTTAGCTCAGCGGCAAAAGCGCCTGCCTGGCAAGCGCAAGGTCGTGAGTTTGGTTCTCGGTACTGGACAAAAGCCAAAAAAAATTAAAAAGACCAAAAAAGAAGGAAATAGGGTGGAAATGGAAGGCATATGAAGTTCTGTCTAAAACTATCGCTGTTATCAGAGTCCAAAAGGACAATTAAAAAGAATTCTTTGTTTCAAGTGATTATGAACATGTTAGTAACCTCTCTTATACACCTTAACTGTAAGAATGTTAATAATTGAACCTATTTCTTATGTCAAGTGTGATAAGTCATTGAATCCTGAGTAATATATAATCACTGAAATGTTATCTACTAACATTGATTCCACTGTTACTACCTATTTTGTTAAATTTATTTCTATTTTTCTTTACGCCTTCACACACTTCAAACATGTTAAATTTCTTTACATTTTTATGAGATATTTGTTGTTATTTTAAATATTAACAAAAACACACTCAAGATTATCTTATCTTTATTTTTTCTGTCATACATAAAGTGTTAATAGTAAGCAAATTCTGATCTACATGAAAAGTTATAATTTTGAATATGCTGGACTTAACCTATGGAATTTTCTATATTGTAACACTGTGTCATTTAATCTACTGAAGTTTCTTTTGCACATGCAACTATTTTGAGGTCAAGTTTTGTCCTTGGTTGGGAGAACAGGATCACATTTGAGAAATAAGAAGTATATTTTTCCTAGGAAGCATCTCCCAGCTTGTGATGTAATATGATCATTTGGATTTTCAGTATTCTTCATCAATAGCTGTTGATCTGTTTCTGTTGTGAAGGCCAAACTTTTTGAATCATGTAAATCTTCCAGCAATTACTGAGTGAAATCCTCTCCAATCTCTTAGGCCTTCTTCCCTTAACCTGTTAATGGGAAATGAGTCCTCAGATGTTAGACTCTTTTTCCATCACTTAGACCTATCATCCATTCACTCTCACTCTTGTAAGTAATTATATAAATGCTTTTTCATCTATTTCTCTTATATAGACAACTTTAGAATGAGCTCTCAAGACAAAAATGTCTTGGTTATTTTTTCCCTTGGAAGCTGTGACATGCACAGACTTGAGCAGCTGCTCCTGGAAGGACCAAAGCATTTGGACAAGAAGCAAACTATTCTAGGTGGAAATTAAGAGTGATAACTAGAGAAACAAACTAATGCCTTGATTCTATATCTATGAGACAAGATGTGCCGTACCTAATACTCACCTAGTAGGACAATGGTTTAAGTAAAACATTTTCAAGGAAATAGAGAACTTTAAAGGCAGAAGATAGAAGATTAAATGGCATGCACTAAGACATGTTAGATGAGTCTATTAGTCACTCACTTGAAGGTGTAAAGTAATAATTTGATTTTCAACTCTAGAGTTCTGAACAAAAATTTGTGCTAGAGATTTTGACTTGAGGCTTGTCAGCCTGGAGGTGATGTTTCAAATCATGAGAAAACCTGAAATCAAGGCAGTGAATGAAGACAGAAAAATCTCCAAGAAATTAGTGTATGATACTCCAATATTTAATGTGTGTTTCAAGTCAAGGAAAGAAATACTTCAGAAAAGGACTGTGTGTTCAAAACATTGACTGGATATGTTTCAGCAGAAGGAATTGGCTTGAGGAAGTCTCCTTTCTGGGTCCAAGGTAGCCATAAACGTGAGGATAGTTTCAGATTTCTGCCTTCTTTTTTTCCCTCCTGTCTCTTTCATCAATTCTCAAATTTTGTGTAATCTTCTTTTGTCCTCCAATCTTGTTCAAATCAATTTCTTTTCTATTTCCCTACTTTTCCACTGACACCTTTTAAATTTTCTCCATTCATGGCAAAATTGCCATATTGAGGGGATATTTACTGAAAACAACTTTCTGCTTTGTTTTAGATTTTGTTACATAACTACAAAAATTGCACATATGGTTAAATGGGGCAAATTAATAGTTGCCACAGTTTGTCATTTTCTACTTGGTGTTGGATGTGATTATTATTACTGACTTTACTACTTTAATCAAGGTGACATATCTGTTCTAATCAGTTGAGGTCAATACTGAGATTGCATGAGGGTCATAAACAATACTCTCAGCCGGTACCAAGGAACCAGGGGCTAGGCCAGATAGGTAGCAATTTCTATTCTCTCATAAACTGAAGATGTAGGTTCTTGTAACAGACTCAAAAGCCAAATGCTCCTGGAAGACATCTCAGAGAAATAGTCATTTCCTAATGGTTCTCTGTACTAGAAACAAAGATATTTACAATAAAAAATTCACTAGCATTAATGCAGGAATAAAACTAAAAAAATTAAAAATGAGGAAATACTAACCCCAGATTTCCCTTTCATCAAAGGCAATTCCAGGGGCAATGACTTGTAATGATTTGAAATTCACCCACTTGACTCTCTACGGTGGTAATAGCATAAGTAACAAAAACTTTTTAAAAAATCATGCCAGAAATAATTTCTCAGATAACTTCAGAGATGATGACTCTTACGAAGGATATGTTTAGTGAATCTAGAGAAGATTTTTAAAAATAGGGGAAGTTAGGCTAATGATGAAAATCATGATTGCTCAACATAGAAAAGAAATGGAATCCATGAAACAGATTCAAAGAGTTATCCAGGAGATTAATTACTCTATTGAAAGTATAAAGAGCAGAATGAACCAATGACAGGAGAGAATATCAGACCTAGGAGACAAGACTGTAGTTAATGATCATAAAAAGAATGACTTCTTAAAATAGCAAGGGGCCATGAAAAATCATCCAAAATCTTCTAGATGATACAGTAAAGAATAATATAAGGTTGATCAGAGTCAATGAAAAAGCACAAGATAGCACAAACATTAAAAAAAACCTATTGAGAGAAATGGTAGAAAACTAAAAAATCATGGAGAAATAATTTGACATGCAGTTAACTGAGTCATATTGAAATCTAATGAGCTATCCAAAAAAAAAAAAGAAACTACCACAAGGCTTATCATAGTCATGATTTCAAAAATTCCCTTCTTTGTTGCTGTGTTTAATTGCTTAACAGGACTGCTGGTTTCTTTCTCTTGTTGTTCTTAGAGTTGTGGTAATTTTTATCTCTTTGTAGAATATCTTTCAATATTCTTTGTAGGGTTGGTTTGGTTGTCATGAATTTCTTCAGTTTTTGGCATGGAAGTGTCTTACTTTTCCATTAATTTTGAAAGATAGTTTTGCAGGGTACATCAAACTTGGTTGGAAGTTGTTTTTCCTTCAGGCCTTGAAATCCTTCACTCCAAGATTTTCTTGACTTGATGGTACGTGTTAAGAAATATGCTGTGATTCTGATGGGCCTTCCTTTATAGATGATCTGTCTTTTTTTCTCTAATAGCTTTTAATATTCTGTACTTGTCCTGAATTTCTGGGATCATGATTATTATATGTCTGGGTGTAGATTTATGTTGTTTATAGCTAACTGGCATTCCATATGCCTCACTTCTTTGTATGTCACATTCTTTTTCCATGCTTGGGAAAGTTTCTGCTATTATTTCTGAAAATAGTCTTTTTATGTCATTTGTGTTGGCTGCTGCTGTTTCTTTGACACCTATTACACTTATATTATTCTTCTTTGCATCATCTTGCAGCTGTTGAATTGTTGTTTCCTGGTTCCTTATTTTTGAAAGATCTTTCCTTTCATGGTTGCTAGCAGCAATGATGTCTTCAAGGTATGAGGGTCTATTTAAGTTTCATTCAAGTCATTTTGCCAGCTTGCAATGGAATTTTTAATATCTGGATATCTCTTTGAGTCTGTTTCATGCGCTTGAATTTTTTGCTATATCATTCACTCAAGGTTTCCATCATTTTTCTATTCTCATATGCCTTTTTATCTTTGTCTTCTTCAAATATGCTGAGTAATTATTTCATTATAGTTGTCATTTCTTTTTTTACCTGAGAGATTATTTCTTATCTCATTTCTTCTATAGCCTCCTGGAGTTGTTTGTTTACTTCAATTGCTATCATTTCAGAAATTTCAGGTGTATATCTCACAATATCTTCTATGTTGCTGTCTCTTGGACTTGAAGATTATAGCCTTGAAAGTCTAGGAAGTGTGTCTCCTGATTAGTTAAGTGCTTCTGGAGGATCCACTACATTTTACATGGAATGGGAACCTGTTCATTTATTTTATACTAAAGAGAATTCCTCAAAAAATTAAAATATTACTGAACAGAAGGGATTCATTTTCAGTAAAATTTACCTTACAAAGCAGCGTTTTATTTTATTTTATTTTTTAAATTTTATTTTAAAGAGAGTGTTAAATTAAAAAAGAAGAACAATAGCAGCATACCAGCATCAAAAACATAAACAAACGAAAGCAAGAACTTTTAAAGTGATACAGGGTTTCAAGACAAAATAATATGAATTAACAGTGGTTGTTATATTACATATAGTATCTTCAAGTAAGTTGCTCAGATTACTAGATGTAAGAATGGAAGATTGAAGCAGGGCATGGTGGTGCACACCTCTAATCCTAGCACTCGGGAGGCTGAGGCAGGAGGATTGTTCTGAGTTTGAGACCAGCCTGGGCTACAAAGTGAGCTCAAGTCCAGCCTGAACTGCATAGTGAGACCTGGTCTCAAAAAAGGCAAAAAAAAAAAAAAAAAGAATGGAAGATTGTTTAAACCATTAAAGAGAGTAAGAAAATAATTCTTCAATAAAACATTAGAGATAATACAGTTTCACTAGGTAAGATGGTAGGAATTCACAATAGTAGTTCCATTGCATATTGTTACCTTCAAATCAGTTGCTCAGATTACCAGATATAAGCATGCAAAATTGGTCAGAACATAAAACATTTTAAGCATTAACTGTTCCTTTCAATACACCATCAGAATCAGCAATACAGTTATCGCAGATATATATATTATCACAGATTTATACATATTTGGCCTTTCTCTCTTTTTTCTTCTTTCCCTCATCCCAGGCATTCCTTCCTTTGAGCAATTTCTTTCCTCTTCATATCATCTCTTGTACATTTTGAGTTTTACTTACTCTTTCAGGTTCCTACATCCGGGAGACAATATGATGTTTACATATGTGGGTCCAATTTAGTTCACTTATGAGTATGATCTTCAGTTGCATCCATTTACCTACAAAAGCCTCGAGTTTATCTTTTTAAAAAGCTGAGTAATACTCCATTGTATAAAAATACCACATCTTTTTATGCATTCCTCAGTGGATGAGCATCTGGTTTGTTTCCAAGATTTAGTTATAAAAAATTATGCTGCTATAAACATGGCTGCACATATATCACTGTGGTATGATATTTTTCATTCTTCTGGAAATCACCACGAAGGGGAATAGCTGAGTTAAATGGGACTTCCAATCCTAGTTCTGTGAGGAATCTCCAAACTGATTT
>NW_004955429.1:71880-72864 GCF_000276665.1 Chinchilla lanigera | reverse complement strand
TTCCATAAAGTCTCATTTGGTAAACGTAGGCGAGTATACACAAAAGTCAACAGTGTGGATGAGTAAAAGGAGAAGAGACTATCTCAAGATCTGTATTGTCATACAATTGAACAAAATGGATACCAAAAATGACAACTTGTAAATAGTGATTCTTTTCAGAATGGTAGTTTTAAAAGCTTTAGCCTATGCTTTTCAAGCATGTAGAACTAATATTTACTACTTTTAAAATCTGAGAAATGTTTTTGATTATGGGATGGTAAAAACTGTGCCCTGGGCAAAGGGAATTGAGTGTCTCACAGTGTAGAACTCAGGCTTTCCTTGGTCCCATGGCCAAAAGTCTCCATTTCAAATGAGAACCCCACTGTCCCACACTGTTGGTTCTCCAGATCCACCTGCTCTGCACATGAGTGATGGCGAATACTGCTTTGTGAATTAATCTCCAGGTGGAAAACAACTGGATTCTACCTTGACATCTCTGGTCCTAACTTGGAATATAGAAACACAAAAAATTAGAAAAGCTTTATTTAATGATTGAGACACTAAGCCTATATGGATGATACATTATTTCATTTTGGGGATAAATGATCTAATTATCCAAAACACTCTTTTTTTTTGTTCTCCTGGCCATGGAAATCTTCTTCAGGAAATCAAACGTACCTTAACATAAGCACATAAACAACATCAGTCATAAAACAAATTAGTGAAGGACAGTTACTCAACTATTAGTGAAGGACAGTTACCCAACTGTACTGAAATTTTAACACTACATATCGTCTTATTTGATCCTTAGCTTTTGAAGTTGCTAGAGAAAAATAGTTCATCTAAAAGACAAGTAAAACAAGACAAGTGATTGGAAAAATCATTACTATGAAGGAAACTCAAACTAGAATAATAATTTTTCCTGAAACTTGAAAAATATGTAAAATGAATTGGCAGCAAGATTACACATATTCTTTCAAAAATCAATGAGGATTATGGAATTCC
>NW_004955429.1:68891-70012 GCF_000276665.1 Chinchilla lanigera | reverse complement strand
TGGTTTTGTTAATTTAATGATCATCTGTTTATTTAGATGTCATACATTTCTCTTCTCATATCTATTTTCAGCTTAGTTTAGACTTAATGTACTGTTCTTTTATTGTATATGTGTGTCCTAAAAAAATGTTGCTCTGTTGCAGGCCACAAATTTTTACAATTTTATTTTCATTTTCTTTTAATTTGTAATGTTTTAAAATTTCTTTGAGACTTCATTTTTGAACCTGTGTTAAATGGATGATGTTATTTGACCTCCAAGTATTTGGGAATTTCAGGCATCTTTTTTGTTATTTTCTATTTTAGTTCTTTGTGGTCTGAGAAAATGTATTGTTTGACTTAATCTGCTCAGTTTGTGAAAGTGTGTTTTCTGGCCAGAATATAAAATATACTGATGAATATTCCACATTCATGAGAATGAGAGTGAGAAGAATGCCTGCTCTATATTTGAGAGATGTCAGTTTGATACAATTGTCTGATGGCAGTGTTCAGTTCAACAATTACCTTATTGATTTTCTCTCTTCCTGAATCATAAATTGCTATTTTAAGAATGTCAACGTCTCTCATTGTAACACTTGATTCCTCTACTTCTCCTTGTAGTTCTTAGGTATTTATCTTTTGAGTTTCCCACGTTTTACACGCATACCTGTTAAGGATTATATCTTGGATCATTCACCCTCTTTCTCATTCAATAACTTCCTTCTGTATCCCTGATGAATGTCCTTTCTCTGCAGTCTGAACAAGGTGTAAATAAATACTATCTTTCAGATTGGTGTTAGCATGACACATCTTATCACCTTATATTTTAAATTATGCTGTCTTTATATTTAAATTAACTTTGTCTTCTTTAAGTAATACCTACCTGTTCTTGAACGGATTGTCCAGTTTTGCTGTGACGGCTGTTAGCATATTAGTCAGTGCTAACAAACTCCAGATAATTCCAATACCTGTATCATAACCATGTAATGTGTGGTTTTCATGCTTAATTTAAACTTTAAAACTGTTTTATTTCTCTTGCAAACAATGTCAGTTAAGTTTTGAAACAATACACAATATATTAGGCATAAATAATGGGTAAATGGGCCTCAGCATGTGTGAGTTTTGTTTATCTGTTTGTTCATCTAA
>NW_004955429.1:56877-68134 GCF_000276665.1 Chinchilla lanigera | reverse complement strand
CAGTAAGGTACTGGGGAACACAAAGTGTTCTTCAATCTGATGGTAAGGCCTGGTTTTCAGGGAGCCTGAGCCTTCAGACTGTGAACTTGCCAACTCCTCAGGTCCTTCACTCCACAAGTGAGACAAGAAGGCCAGCAGAGACTACTGCTGAGTATTTCTTTTCCCTCACATGGAAAGCTAGTGGGATCTGAAGTTGGTACTTTCCCTGTCGGGTAGATTAGGCTTTGATAAAAGCCAGAATAAATTGGAATTGGTAAAATATTTTGTAATGCTGGTTTGAATAATAACAAAAACTTTTGAAAATGGTTAGTTTTCTTGCTTTGTGACTGTTTTCTGAGGGATCTAAATAGGGTTGTTTATTTTCAGCTTGTTTACCTTCTGTCTTGTTATGCAGATGAAACTAACAAGTTTAAGGTCCGTCCTGTGAGATTTGAAACTGCAAGTCTAATGTTTTCAATACTACTAAGATTTTCTTTTATGAAGAATTGCTCTGATTAGATATTATGACTTCTTGAGACTTTGCAGCTTCTACTTGTCTTTTTACTACCTTAAAGAAGTTCTCAGAAAAGTACTTGGTACATATTCACATAAAATGATTATCTTCACAGAAGCAAAATCTATAAAATAAGTGGGTTTTTATAAAATGACTAAGGAAAGTGTCCTGTGAGATATTATAAAAGAGAACACACACCCACACATGATTGCAGTCTAAAGAGTTTAGTCCTAATTGTGCACTCTTAAGAGATGAGGTTGTATAATAATATATACATATATGTTTTATGTATAAGTACTACTGCATATATTACATTAGAAAGTATATTATAAACCTATATATACATACACATACATACATATTATGGTATAAATTACTTTATATTATATATCTCTAATTTAAAGGGTTAATCAGTTCAGAAAAGTTATGGGTTTTGCATTTTGGACCTCGCTTGTTTCCTTATGTTTGAGCATTACATGTGACACAAATAATCATAAGGAGCAGTTAAAATTGATGCATTAGAAAGTTGAACCAAGTCTTGAAAACCTTTCAGTCTCATGAGTTTTTTAATTGCCACAATAGCCCCTGATGTCCTATATTTTAACAGAGTTGAGATCAAATTTTCATTGTTTAGAATTACAATGTTCAGTTTATATTCCTAAAAATGATATGAAGGAAATATGATATGTAAATGTGTTCCCAAAAGTTTACATATTCAGTGACTATCATGCTATTTTGCACATGTCTTACAAAAGATGTTTGAAAATTTTAGATCATGCAACTACAAAATCATTTAGTATAATATTAGTTTTATAGAAAATATGTCATAACTTAGAAATATGGTCCATGTTTTGTATGTATGACTTTTTATATTAGAAATATTTAAAAATAGTAAATACATTACATTAATATTTTTTTTTGTTGTTTTGTTCTGGTTTTTTTTCAGACAGGGTCTCACAATGCAGTTCAGGCTGGCCTTGAGCTCACTATGCAGCCCAGGCTGGCCTTGAACTCACAAAGATCCTCCTGCCACAGCCTCCCAAGTTCTGATCTTATAGGCGTGCACCACCGCACCTGGCTCTTACATTAATATTTTTAAAGTTAACAAAATTTGATAAATATGGTGGTTGGTACAAAGAAAACTTGACCAGGTCAATTTTTCCATTAGATTATGGACTACATTAGGCCTTGCAATTTTACTTGGCTATCTTTGGGCATGTAATGAACTTCCTCAGGAAGAAGTCTTTCAAATGGGTTTTAATTATTGGCTAAGGGGGAAAAATTTAACCATATTACATAATTATAAAACAGATACAACTGTAGCTATACAAATGGCTTCACTATGCAGTAATTGGGCTGCTTTTACTGGACAAACCTGTGGTCTAGAACTGACACATAGCATTGACTCTTAGGTAAAATATGTGAGCAGGTTTCTTTCATCCAGGCAATGTACTTAACAAAGGACAGCTTGTCAGGATTTCACGAGCAGAAATATGTTCAATCTATCCTCCTCAACATCCCTACATCTGTCTCCTCATGTTCCTTCCAGGCTGGTTCTCCTCACCTCCCTTCCAACTGCTGCACCAGCAGGCCTCATTTCCTTATTTCTTTGTGGGGAATTGGCCCAGGAGTGAATGGCTAAAGTGCAGAATGAAAGAACAAAGGCTCAGTGAGGAGTGAATGTTTAAATGTGGGACAAAAGCACACAAATGTTCTCAAACTCTCTGCCTATACCTATGTCTTTAAGATTTCTATCTAATTTCTCTTGCAACAGATGCAGTGTTTCTCTTTAAATATATATACCTTTGACACATCTTGAGTTAATTTAGTGCATGGTGATAGGCATAGGTCAAGTTTTAGTCTTTGGTATGTGGAAAGTCAGTTTTTTCCAACATTTTTTATTAAAGAGACTATCTTTCTTCCAGTCGACATGTTTGCACCTTTGTCAAAGTTAAGATGGTTGAGTGTGTTTGTAGTTGTGTCTGCATCTTCTAATCTGTTCCACTTGTCTGCAGGGTTTTTTTGGTCTGTACCATGCTGACTTTGTCACAGTAGCTTTGTAGTATATTTTCAAGACAGGGATTGTGATGCCTCCTACCTTGCTTTTGTTGCCCAGGATTGCTTTTGCTTTTGTAGGACTCTTTTAGTTCCAGATGAATTTTAGCAATACTTTCTTTACTTCTGCTGAGGTATTTTAATTGGAATTGAATTAAATTTGTACAATAATTTTGGGTAAATGGCCATTTCTGATATGTTATTTCTTCCTATCAATGAGCAAGGAGCAACTTTACATTTTCTGTTGTTGTTTTTTTTTTTTTTTTTTTTTTTTTTGGTTTTTCTCCGTTACCGGGAACCGAACTCACGACCTTGCTCTTGCCAGGCAGAGCCGCTGAGCTAAATCCCCAGCCCCAACTTTACATTTTCTAATGTCCTCTTTGAACTCCTTTTTCAGAGTCATTTTATTTTCAAAATATAGATCCTTTACTTGCTTTGTTTGATTGATTCCTAATTATATCTTTTTGTGAAAGCTATTGTCAAGGGTGTGGCTTTCCTAATTTCTTTATCAGAGTGTTTTGGAATACTTCAAAGAATCAACAACTGGGATCTCATCTTCTTGAAAAGCTTTTGCATATCAAAAGAAATCACCAACAGAGTAAAAAAGAAAACCCACAGAGTGGGAAAAATTTTAGCCAATTGTCCCTAGACAAAAGACTTCTATCTAGAATATATAAAGAACTGAAAAAATCAGACCACCCCAAATTAAAACACCCAATCTAGAAATGGGTATCCAAGATGAATACACACTTCTCAGATGAAGAAATACAAATGGCAAATAAATATATGAAAATTTGTTCAACATCACTGGTCATTTAAGAGATGCAAATTAAAACAACACTGAGATTCCATCTCAACTGAGAAAGAATGGTCATCATCAAGAAGTCAACCAATAACAAATGTTAGAGGGGCTGTGGGTGAAAAGGAACCCTTCTCCACTGTTGGTGGGAGTGTAGACTTGTACAACCACTGTGGGAATCAGTGTGTAGATTCCTCACAAAACTAGAATTAGAGTTCCCATTTAACCCAGCTATTTTGCTTTAGGGAATTTTCCCAGAAAAACTGATAACCTCATACCACAGCAGTATATGTGCACCCATGTTCATAGCAACACAATTGGTAATAGCTAAATCTTGGAAAGAACCCAAATGCCCATCAACTGAGGAATGATAAAAACGATATGGTATTGTTATACAGTGGAGTGTTATACTACCATAAAGAAAGATCAACTTGAGACTTATAAGTAAATGGATGCAGTTCAAGACCATAATCATAAGAGAAATAAATCAGATTCACAGGTGAAAACATTGTATTGTCTCCCTGGTATGAGAAACTAAAAGAATAAATAATTTCTAAAATGTACAATAGATATTGTGAACTTGGAAAAAATTGTTCAAAGGGAAAAAGGAACTAGGATGGGGAAAAGGGGAAAGGACAGTAGGGAAAAGGGAAAAATGCAAGTCAGTTATAATACTAATGTTTATTGGTTCATTAAGAAGGAAGGTCTGTGCTAATATTGATTGGAGAAATTTTTATGCCAGTATCTCGTGCCCAGAGCAAATACCTCAAAGATAATAACATGTAATTTATTACCTATTGTTATTCTCGGATTATTTTGTTATGAAATTATTTTATGTTTATTCCATGAGATTAAAAAAAACACAAAAGTAATTAAACTGTGGGGCAACAGCACACAAGCTCTGTGAGGAGTGAATATTTAAACAATAACAAGTTTAGATTACTGATGAAGCATGTTGTGTTTGGCCATTGTCATTTTCCTCTCACCAAGAAAAACTACCTAACCTTGAGACAGCTCCTGGTACATACTGCTTTTCTGCTGCTTGTTCCTCTTACACCGAAGTTCTAAACACAAGCGAGAAAGTTCTTCCCATCAAGACTTTTATCTCCTGGATGTCTGCTGAATGCTGGGTACACATGAGTGGAAATAGCTCCTCTGGGCCATTCAGGGACTAAATGAAGTCTCATCTCTGGATAATCATTCATCCTGTCTACCTCTCCTGGTCCCACATTGGGCCATGTCCTGACTCTTGCATCCCTGAATTGCTCAAAAGGAGCCCTTGGATTGTTGATTACATTCCCACAAAGGCCTCACCTTCCAGATTGCATGCAGTTGGTTTTATTTTTCCTTGAAGAGCAAAGAAAACAGTATCTGAGGAATACTTGCAAAGCACTATTTCCTGAGGCTGAGCCCTCCATGTACTTCCTGCCTAGATATGTCTGTAAAATGACTTTCTCATCCCTGCTCCCACCCAGCCTGCTGTCTTTTACGCAAATCTGTTTTTAGTTTTAATCAGTCAGAAGCAGACAAACTGTGCAATTAATAGATACAGAACTAGATAAAATTTTGGGAGAAAGCAATTTATATTTTTCAAAATAGGACAAAATCTTCGTGCACTTCTTCCAAAGCTGTGGTATATATTTCTGCCATAGTTTGAGTTGATAATCAGCATGAGTAAGTGAGAAGAAATGAGTCTAAACATCTGAGTTTGAGAATCTCTCACATCCATATCTGCGCACAGGGTCTTCTGGGAGAACTTAGGACGAAGGCCTCCATGTTAATATTCATCCAGAAATGGATAATTAGGATGGGCTGTAGCACTAAAACAAGAAAGAAAAATGCATAATATGAGATTGACAACTGCCTTTTTAGGGTGGTAAGAAGAAATGATATCTATTTTATTTATTAACTGGTTATAAACTTTTTCAAAATGAATCACTAGGAAATGTTATTAGAAAATGTTATCTTAATTATTTCCAGTGTATTTTCTCACTCAGAATGTACAGATATCTCTTTTCTAACTTTCCTGATCAATCTAGCAAGAGACTATCTTATTCTTTCTTATTTCAAATTTTCAGTAAAAATAAATTCTATTTATGCCTTGTATAAAAGAAGGATAATTTCATATATTGCTCAAAACAAAAGCATTTCAGGCTGTACAATTTAGTGTTAAAAATTTGAATTCCATATTCATAATTCAGGAATTGTTTACTTGCTATCTTTGCATATAATGGAACAAATATCACTTATAGTTTTCCACGTTTATAGAATTTACTATATTATTTATCCAACTCTACTCTTTAATAGCACAATGTATGGTGTCAAAAATAAATTATTTTAAATCATTACTTGATAGAATTATAGCTTGCTTGATCTCTGATGCTTTTTTCCTTATGTTGTGACATTCTTCTGTATTTTTCTCATTATTCATAAAAATATTAGCCATGGTAATGAATATTTTCCCACATTTGAGCACATCCACATTTGCATTGTGCAAATGTCCTTTGATGCCTTACCATACTTAATTTCCAATGTAATTTCAAATTCCCAAAGGTAGAAATGGTATAAATTTCTTGTTAGGCTCCATTATATTATCTCTCTTTTCTCATTTTCTACAAACTTAATGCACAAGGGAAGATTAATTTCTATTAACAGATATAAATTGTCCCCAAGAATGAGCCATTTTGTAAAATCTTCCCTTCGACTCCCTCTCTTTTCGAAAAGTTGTTCAGGCTTTCTATTGGAATCCATAAAAAAAATCACAATTAAGTACTTTAGTGACCTCTACGGCAACCTTTCTGAAGCCACATGGGGTGTTTGGCTTCTGAATAACTATGAATAGTGAAAAGCAAGGGGGAACCATGAAATTATTAAACACATTAAATTGCCTTTTCAGTGAGGAGTTCAAACAAAAGAGATGGGGATTGTTGGTGTGGGCCATAAGAATAATGAAGATCCCTTTAATCTCATAGAGATTGGAACAGGTTTGTTAAAAGATATTTAAGCATTATTATTGGAAATGTCTAATTATACTGTTTCGGTGATGTGCATGCTGTGCACCCAGTAGATGGTTGTAGAATGCAAAGGCATGCATGCAGTTCACGTGCAGCAGGATTTTGGCTGATCTGGAACATTCCATTGAATGAGAAGTGCAGAGGTGTGTGTGTGGGAGTCCAGTCTGATCCTGGTTCCACTCATGTTGTTGCAGTGTCAGAGAGCACTGCAGAGAATCTGAGAAGAGTTCTAGCAAGCTTCTGTTTCATCCCTGACTTTTTATTCCTACTACTGAGACAACTTTTAGAAACCATGTTATATTACTCCTCAGAAAATGAGTTAAAGCAACATATTTACCAAAGTTACTTACTTAGCAAGCGTAATGTATCTAACATTTCTGTTTATGCCATCTATGGCTTTCATGTCCTCTGAAGTCAACTGGAATTCAAAAACCTATCACAGAAGAAAAAGATTGCTATTATATTTATATTGCGTGTTTTCCAACCTGTAAATTTGAAATTAATTAATTAAAAGTGCAGAAATGATCCTTGAAATATATGAAAGGTTTTCAAAACTCATTAAAATCATCAGCAAGAAACACAAGAAGTAATGAATAACACATGGAAAATAGAAAGAAAGCTATTCTTGCATGTATATATTAAGGCTATAGAACACTTCCAAGAAAAAATATTTCAAATAAAGATGAATAAAATCAAAGCTGCCACAAGTCAAAGAGGACAGTCTCTTGTTCCTAAACATCCAGAGTAATCTTGAGTCAAATTTTAAAATATAACAAATTCAGTAATTTTCAGGGTGCAATTGGATTTTCATGGCCCATCAATGAACTGTTGCTTTCAGTGGAGGTGAGGAATTGTACAAATACCAATGATTCCATGTGCAGGGAACCAAAGAACCGACTCCCAGAGGTTCTTCTTACCTCAGTGTGTGATCCTTAAACATGTGAATGATTTTTATTGATTAATAACATAGTAAAAGGAATGTATTATTAAATACACACTCATAATTTGTGAGAGAGCCAGGGAGATTTTAAATGTCACAAATACAGCACTTATGAATCTAAGAAAGGGGACTATTTGCATTTTTTGTAAATTAAAATGTTATCTAAGCAAGAATAATGTCATCAGAAGATGATCAATAGGATAGATATCCTTGAATCAATTTAATTTTTCTGTTAGACTTCTGTTTCTAGAAATGTCTTACTGGAAAACTTGTCAAAATGATCTTTCATTATAAAAGAGTACCTGAACAATTGGAAATATATATCAAGCTTGTGGATTTCAAACCTTTATATTGTCAAAAGTTCTCTCCAAAAATATCAACTGCTTCAATGGAATAAAAGCAAATACCTAGGGAAAATTTGATACTTTCACAAAGTACTCTCCATCTTGTTTAACAAGAATCCAACAGAAATTGACAAAATATTTCTACATGAGCAAGCAAGTAGTAAAAAGTTTGGTTCCTTTGGGTAACAAGACCAAAGTTTTCACATAATGCAGACCAGAGCAAAGCAAATATATCAGCTGATGAGAGGAGAAAAGTCTGAAATGAAGCCAAAGCTGCTGGGGAATTTTGATAATCATTCAACATCAGATATGAATATTTGATCCTTATTCACATATCACTCAAACAGCAGCTTTGAAAGAAGATAAACATGAAATGAAAGATGCTAAGACCTGTAAGATAAGAGGAAAATCTTGTGTTTTCCTTAGTATAGGAAACATCAGGACGTTTGTTGTCTACAAGGTATTTTAAATATGATAATAGAAGGAAATTTAATTCATGAAATCATACCATCAGTCTACTTAGGTGAAGATTATTTCAATAGACACTTCAAATTTGAAAAGAAATTGCTATCCAGAATAGATAAATGTGGTTGATTGAGTACAAAAATGCCCTCCCTCCATACTTCTCATCTCAGAGTCTCCACATCTTTACTCTTCTTTCCACTAAAAGGTGATCTCACTGAATGTGGTGGCTGTTCCCTGTAATCGCAGCACTCAGGAGGCAGAGGCAGGAGGATCACCATGAGTTTGAGGCCAGCCTGGGCTACATAGTGAGCTCAAAGTGAACGTGAAATACCTCATAAGACCCTGTCTTAAAATTACCTAACTAAATAAATAAAAAGTAATGTCTTTTTCACTACTCCTTCAATCTTGACAGGCCTATAATTTCCATTGGCCACTAGAACTTGACAGAATCAGTGGTTTACAATGTTTGAGCCTGGACATGAAGTTTCCAAATATCCACTCACTCCCTTTGGAAACTACTATTTGAGGTGTTGAAGCTTGAGTAGCTGACCAGTGGCTGAAACCTAAATGGAGGAGATGTGAGGCTCCTCGTACCATAGCCAGGCAATACCTGGAGCAGAGGAACCTCAGTGTTGTGCAAACACAGAAGGTACCTCATTGTAAATACATGAGGGATGCAAGTCTGGACAGAAGAACTGAGTTCAGGTACTACTGAGGGTGGCTTTAAAACCATAGGATAATTGAATAACAATAATATTTTGTTTTGACTATCTATTAAATGTGGTTTGAACATACTTATATGTTATACTTACATCAAAGTACAAGTACAATAGTGAGTGGTCTAATAAATTGCTCTTACTTGAAAATAAAAAGATAACCAATTTGGAGCAGTAATCTATAGCAGTATTTAAGGATACACAAAACAAGAACATAATTTTTTTAGATCAAAACTCTTCAGAAATAAGGAATCCAATTTCTATTTCATGAAAATAGGAAAAAGAAATGTAACTTTCTCAGGTCTGTGCAGTACATTACCAGTGTAATGCTTAATAGAAATATCCCAAACCTGTCCAATTTTAATACTATACACACATGCAAGCATCAGTGCTATTGTGGAGTAGGAGAAAACACATACAAATGCATCCAGGCACACATAGCGAGTAAATACAAAGAAAAATGACTTGAAACAAAGATGTTTTGAGTGCTTGCAAAGAAGCAAACAGGAAAGCTGCTGTGGAGGATCTCTGATGCTGCGACCCCGCATCACCTGCATGTTCTCTTTGATTCGTTTCTCATTGAAACTCTTGGCCAGAACCACAACCCCTCGCTGCAGCTGGTAGCGAAGGGCAATCAGGGCCGGAGTTCTCTTGTACTTTTTTGCCATGGCAACAAGAACAGGATCATCCAAGAGAACTGGGGAGCTCTGGTCCACCCTGGAAGGGAAGATAGACATGGGTAAACCTTGATCCTATGTGTTTTTTTCAGCCTCCAATATAAAGTTACCAACTCTAGGCCAAGGCTTTTCATATGAACCAGGATTTCCTCAGAAAGCCAAACTTTATACCTTTCCCCAAGCCAGTAGAGAGAGAACTTCAGGATGCACAATACTGTAAAACTAACAGAAGATCATCAGCAAGTGTTTAGATGTGGTTCTTTTGCTTCATTACCATTTTTTTTCTCGGTGGGATCCCAGGGCACTGTAGGCAACCAAAACAATATCTTTTGACTTGCAGAAATTAAGCAGCTTACTCTGATTGAGATAAGGATGACATTCCACCTGTAGATGGACAGATAGAACAATATCAGATCCTATTCAATGGCTGCATTAATATGAAAAAGACATGGGAAAATGAAAGAAGCTGAACAAAAGAAAAAACTACATAATACGAAATTTGAATGGAAAATATCAACTTGAAATCGTGATCCTTTTTCAAAATAAAATTAAATCTTTTGTTTCTCCTTGGGTAGAATTCTACATCATAACCAACTATAAGTATAATCAATAAACTTAGAAAAAATAAAATTTGCTTTTACACAGTATTAATCATATATAATAAAGGAGAAAGAGGAAAACAAAACTTTTTCTGCTTCTGTCATGATTATAAATCTTCTCATATCATTGATAATTTAAAAAGATAATATAATTTACCTCAACTTATACAAATATTTATAATTCATATTTACTTCTTAGTTACATTATGTTTTGCAGCAAAATATGTAGGAAAATAAACAGAATAGTTCAAAATGAACATAATTATTTGTAACCCCAATAAAATAATTAATTCCAGAAAGCACCACAGAAAGATACTAAAATGTGGCCATGAAAAGAATTGGTCATGAACTATAGCTTGGACCAAGGTAATTGTTACCCAGCAAGTTAGTAGTAATTGCAATGGAGGGAAATATATGTTTAAAAAGAGGAGCTCTGTCTTTAGTGAAATTAAATATGAGTTCCCAAGTAGGATTAGTAAGTGTGGGACAATCTGTCATTATATGGGGAAAATGTGCTGGGTGCAATTTCAGAGTCAAAGCATGTAAAAGAACCTTTAGATTTAATTTCTAATTTACAGAAACTTGGAATAGAGACATAACCATCAAACATGGCAAGAAAACAATGTGATAATACTACTGACCAAACTTGCCTGGGTAACAGAGAAAGATTGTTGATCACTGTGGGTTAACAGAGCTTGAAAATATAACCAAATATCAGGGGTGGAGTTATTGATACATCTTAGTTAAAAATGAAATACACAACATGTTATGAAAAAAACAGTGGCAATTTGAATGTGGACAAGAAATTAAATGATGGAAGAGAAAAAATATTAAGTTGCTCAGATGTAATTAATAAAATGTAACTATTAAGGAGAATATAGAGGAATACTTCAGTTCAGGAGTGATTCTGCTTGTAAACTTTTCAAGTGGCAATTTGAATGTGGACAAGAAATGAAATGATGGAAGAGAAAAAATATTAAGTTGCTCAGATGTAATTAATAAAATTTAACTATTAAGGAGAATATAGAGGAATACTTCAGTTCAGGAGTGATTCTGCTTGTAAACTTTTCAGTTTGCAAACAACATTCTTCAGGAAAATTTTACTTTCATTTGCAAACTCCAATGTGCAACAAACATGATCATAGCCATCTTCCC